>NC_041062.1:26441163-26513663 GCF_900634775.1 Gouania willdenowi
TCACATTATCACAATACCACACTATCACACTATCACATTATCACACTATCACACTACTACATTATCACACTATCATATTATCACACTATCACATTATCACACTATCACATTATCACACTATCATATTATCACAATACCACACTATCACACTATCACACTACTACATTATCACACTATCACATTATCACATTACTACATTATCACACTACTACATTATCACACTATCACATTATCACATTACTACATTATCACACTATCACATTATCACACTATCACATTATCACATTACCACACTATCACATTATCACACTATCACACGATCACATTATCATACTATCACATTACCACACGATCACACTATCACACTACTACATTATCACACTATCACATTATCACACTATCACAATACCACACAATCACATGATCACATTACCATATTATCACACTATCACACTGTCACAGTGATGTCATCAGCAGTGATGTCATCAGCAGCAGTGATGTCATCAGCAGCATTGCTGGGTGGTGACTATGTTTCTCAGCACCACCCAGACGTTTGCTTGCCCCTGCATGAGGCCCCGCCCCTAGCCTGGTGTATGTAGTGATAGACAGCACAGTCAGCCCATGATTGATTGACAATGACAAACAATGGACCAATCATATGTTTCGATGGCCGCTGCCAACAGTTAGCCAATGATGAGAGGCTGGTCGACTAATAGGAGAGAATTTAGAAAAAGAAGAAAGTTGCAGCGCCCCACATCAGCCATCTGATTGGTCAAAATAACCAGTAAAATAAAGGTAGCGCACCACCCACCCACTCCAGTCCACCGCTGGCAGTGAACGATGATAAACCAACCTTATTCAGGGTGTTGAGGGCGTCCTGAGCCGCCAGCAGAGCAGGCTCCGCCTTGGCCAGGTCTTCTTCACAGTCTCTCTGTTTCCCACTGACCACCACAGCTATGGCTGCCACTTTCTGTTCCTCCTCATCAGCCACCGCCTTCTCCTTGGACACCTTTTCAGTTTCCACTCCCACCACCTGAGGAGGGGAGGGATAGTAGGTGTGAACGCCTGGAAACATCAACCTTCTCAACAAAATAATAAAGAGTTTCAGAAGGAAAAAGACATAATAATAATAATAATACAGTCTGTCAGGTCATCACAGAGGTGGGCGGGGCTTCTCTGGCAGCAGACCCCACTAGATCCCCTCACCTAACCTAAAAAATGCCAACATAGCTCCAAATGTGTCATGTGAATGACATTTAATGACAGCCTTCATGACACCTTATTAATGCTAATGACATATGACAGCGTAATGTATAAAACTGTTATAAAAGTGTTATTAATCATTATAATAAGGTTTGATTAATCATTGCATTCCTGAAACTTATTGAATTATTTTTATTATTCAATGAAATGCATGAGAGAAGAATCAGGTACAGCCTAAATTAATCACTATCTAAATGTTCTGACAGTACAGTAAATATTTATTTATCTCTATCTAAATGTTCTGACATTATAGTAAATATTTATTTATCTCTATCTAAATGTTCTGACATTAAAGTAAATATTTATTCATCATTATCTAAATGTTCTGACATTACAGTAAATATTTATTTATCTCTATCTAAATGTTCTGACATTACAGTAAATATCTATTTATCTCTATCTAAATGTTCTGACATTACAGTAAATATTTATGTATCTCTATCTAAATGTTCTGACATTACAGTAAATATCTATTTATCTCTATCTAAATGTTCTGACATTACAGTAAATATTTATGTATCTCTATCTAAATGTTCTGACATTACAGTAAATATTTATTTATCTCTATATCTAAATGTTCTGACATTATAGTAAATATTTATTTATCTCTATCTAAATGTTCTGACATTACAGTAAATATTTATCTATCTCTATATCTAAATGTTCTGACATTATAGTAAATATTTATTTATCTCTATCTAAATGTTCTGACATTACAGTAAATATTTATCTATCTCTATATCTAAATGTTCTGACATTATAGTAAATATTTATTTATCTCTATCTAAATGTTCTGACATTATAGTAAATATTTATTTATCTCTATCTAAATGCTCTGACATTACAGTAAATATTTATTTATCTCTATCTAAATGTTCTGACATTACAGTAAATATTTATTTATCTCTATATCTAAATGTTCTGACATTATAGTAAATATTTATTTATCTCTATCTAAATGTTTTGACATTACAGTAAATATTTATTTATCTCTATATCTAAATGTTCTGACATTACAGTAAATATTTATTTATCTCTATATCTAAATGTTCTGACATTACAGTAAATATTTATTTATCATTATCTAAATGTTCTGACATTATAGTAAATATTTATTTATCATTATCTAAATGTTCTGACCTGGATCAGTTTGTCAGCGTCCTCGTTCTTCTGTTTAAGCTCCACTTCCTGAGCCGCTAGCTTTGCTTTGAGGTCGTCGACCTGTTGAAAGAAATGACATATCAGTGCAGGGAGTCAGTGGGCGGGGCTAAAATAATCTTCTGCCATGATAAAATCCCATTTTGTTTAGAAAGTGTTTTTTTTAACCACCACCTTTAAAAGATTTAAATACATTTCAGTGCATTTTAAAAACCTTGTGTCCACGATGTTTAACCCTACGTTACACCAACCACTGTTAAACGTGTAGCACAACTTTGGTTATTGAATAATAGGTTGCAATATGTGAGCACTGAAAATATTAAACCTAATCTTAAATAATAAGCTGTGGAGTTCCACAAGGTTCAGTGTTGGGACCTAAGTTATTTATACTTTATATGAATGACATTTTTACAGTCAGTGAGACATTAAAATATGCAATGTTTGCAGATGATACTAGTTTATTTTGTTCTGAGATAACCGAACATTTTTCTGAGAATAGTAGAAATAGAAGTTAAACAACTAGTTTGTTTTAAATACGTTCTCACTATAAATAAAAGTAAAACGAGTGTTTGGTGGTGAAAGGATGAGGTCAAACTTAATTTAAATAGTAATAATAGATGAACTTTGTTGAAAGCATTACATAGAACAGTGTTTCTACAATGGGGTACGTGCACCTCTCGGGGTACGCGACGGCACTACAGGGGGTACTAGAAAGAGAGAGAGAGGAAAATGAAGAAATAAAAGCATTACAAATATGGGGTTTTATAATGTTTATTTTTAGTTAAAAATGATAATCACATAAAACGACAACAAAAACACAAAATAAGAGAAAAATATACTGAATAATAAAAAAGAATAGACAAACAACAACAAAATACACAAAATGACACTAAAAACACACACACACTAAGACAGAAATATACTTACTATTACCAGCAACACACAATATGACAACAAAGACAAACTAAATGAGAAAAACACACAAGATCACAACAAATTACACAAAAACAACAGAGAAACGTACAAAATGACAAAAAAAAAAACAAAAAACACCAAAAACACACACAGAGAATAATTTAAATAATACCAACAACACACAAAAGTGACAACAAAGACATATACTAAAACACACAAAATGAAAAATACAAAGGTCAGTGTTGGTCCTACATCAGGAGGGAGTGACTGTATATGATGAAAACTATAGAAATAATAAAAATGAATCTATTCATGAGGCACTAAACACTGTTTTATTCACTTATTTACAACATGAGATTCTTTAAAATGTGTGTTATCGCTCATTTATTCCATCTTTATGATTAAGTTTTCATCATATTCTGAGTACAACGTTGTAGTTAGAGCATCAAATTTGGTCCCCTCGGGAAAGCAAAAATGATAGAAAAAACATGAAACATTTTGTAAATGATCAACTCATTCAACTGTAGATACTGTATCTCACAATCCTCCAAATACAAAAAATGCTATTAAAATTCATAATATTTGCAGAGCTCAGTGTATCACATGACGGCAGTCATTTTCAACCTCAAATTGTTGAAAAGACTCATAACTTTTCAAAAATCGGGCAAAATTTCCTGAAATTATTCCAAAAAATCTAAGCAAAGATAGATAGATAGATAGATAGATAGATAGATGGATACTTTATTCATCTCCAAGAGAAATTCACAGTTCCAGCAGCTTACAGGTATGGGAACACAGGGGCATGCAGGGAAAGTACAATGTAGAAATTTAAAAATTTAAAAATTTAAAACAGTGCAAAGAAAGTACTAAGGTAAAATATAATGGTATAAAAACGAAATACAGTATAGTGTCTGCCAGTCCAGTTCAAGTGCAGTTGTGCAGATGACAGTGTGCAAGATACAGTTGCGTAATGGTCAGTTTGTACATACTTAGAGTCCAACTTGCAAAGTTCCTGCAGGGACTGATAAAATCACACATTTATCATTTATGTGTCATTAACATGTGGAAGTGCTAAACAGGGCACGTTCAGGTTGAATTTGCTGTTATTTCCACCTAAAATCTGGCTCCTCCCCCCAATGCCATGAACCAGCAGCAGCATCCGATGCATCCGACTCCCACGGATCAACTGATCTGACAGTGACTAAAAAAAGCATCAGTGAAACGCTGTTATTTCAGTTTCAGAACATCTGTGTCCTCCCATCTTCCAAACTCTGCACTTCCTGCCTGTCACGGACCAATCAGAGGAGGGCTCATGTTTGTCATGTTTACAAGCAAATGACTAGTTTTACCAAGCTTCAATAGAGCAGTCTATGAGTGACATTACAGGGCTGAATTCATCTTATATTCCTACATATGAGTGTTCAACCGCAGCATCATTGAAACACCACTGCATTGAGCTATAGCAGTAGTCGAGACAAGGGGTGAGAGTACTGACTTCCATCCATACACAACAACGACAATAAGGAAGTAATGTGGGAAGGAATGAACACATAGAATAAAGTGGAAACCTATCAGCTCCATCCAGTGGGTATGGGGGGGTAACAGGACGCACAGCTAACCCACAGTCACTGGACAAGGCTGCACATGGGGGGCGCCCACAACGCTGAACCGGAAGAGGGGGGCTACCACGGGGCAGGTCTAGAGAGGGAACCCACCTAACAACGACAATAAGGAATGATGAAGAGGAAACACCTATTGATCACCATTATTATTGATTATTATGTTCTATTAATGAAGGTAAAATCTGAAACAGCAGCAGCGACTGTGGCTGTGCATTAATCTGCAGAAATAAGACGTGACATTTCATTCCAGGAAATATATAGAGCTTCAATATGCTGTCACCTCTGATCATAGACGCTTTGAACTAGAGCTGACATTGACTCATCATAGTTCATAACATAGTTTTAATGGAAGCTGATCAAAAACAATACATAGGATATGATGATATATTTGAAATGTGTATTTTTAAAACAAATAAATAAATGGTTCCTCTGTTGATACGTTTCCTAAACGTAAGATGATTATTATTATTATAGGAATGACTGATTTATTACTAGAATAAAGAGACCAGTCGTCTGCTATTAAAGACACTAATTAACAAGACATTTTAGATTTGTGTTCTGACAAATCAACCTCTTAAGATTTGATGAAAAGCGGCTCATTAGTAGATGGCCCCCACTATGTTTGAGTTTTAAGTGTTACCACAGATATCCCAATGTTTTACTTTAACTTGTTCCATCTGGACCAAATGTGATCATTCATTCAGTCCAAGAAGAGAGGAGAGTGTGGCAGCAGATGGTGCTTGCCCCCACAGAGCCTGATCTCAGCCCCACACATAAAAACCAACAATGTTTGGAACAACCAGACAGTTGTACCATTACACACTGTGCACCAATCACAGTTTAGAAAACTATCTCATCATAAATCAAACTTTTATGGTAGAAATAGAAATAAAAGAACAATTTGAATCTGCAATGATTCAAATGAAATAAATAATAAATAAATGGACATAAAATTGAGTGTCATTTTTTTTTCGTACCTTGTCTGCACATGATGTCAAAGGTCAACACGACAAGAAGTGTAATCATTATGAGACAGCAATGTATGTTTTTTTTTTTTTTAAAGGATTTTTTTTGGCTCTAGTGGCCTTTATATGACAGTTGCTTGACAGGAATAGGATCAGAGAGAGCAGGGAATGACACGCAGCAAAGGGTCCCAGGCCGGGAATCGAACCTGGACCGGCTGCAGGTGAGGAACTACAGCCTCCGTACATGGGGCGGGCACTCAACCCACTGAGCTACACACCGCTCCAGCAATGTATGTTTTGTTATAGCAATTAAATAATTGAATTAATTTTATTGTATAATTAGCCTCCCTAAGGACGGGTAAGAAACACTTTATTATAGGGAGAATATAAAAAGGGAGAGCAGTGTTACACCTGGGCGAGGGGGGGGGGGAACAGGGAGGAGAGACTCAAAGTAGTTATTGTAAAGGATGGAGAAGAGTTGATTATTTTAAAGTGAGATATGAAGTTGTAGTTGTGCATATTGTACATATTGTGTTATTTTATCGATGCCGCCCACGCGCTGAGCCTTAGTTATTGCTAATTATTTGAAAAAAGGAAACTCAAATGTAATTGTTGAATGCTTGCATCTCTCTTGTGTATTATTGGAAAAGGTTGAATGTTATTTATGTTGAGCATTAAAGCATTTTTGCTTCTGCCTGTTTCAGTCTTGTTATGTATTTATAAATTGTGGTATTGGTTTGAATAGTTTAATATTAAATAAACTGAAACTATAAATATGTAAGTGACATTATTATAACACTAATCTAAGAGCGTTTATATTGATGAAAGAAAGGAGACTTTGTGGCTGACTAGTTTTTATCATTTGTGCCATCAGTGGATCACTGTGTAAACCCAGTGACTTTCATTGAAAGCTAAACTTCTCTATTGTCCACAGCAGGAAACGGGAACAAATGGGCTTCACAACAGAGAACAAACCTTTCAAGATAACATTTTGTACCCTGCAGGATTGTGCTACGCCACAGAGCATGTGCATGTGACCTTTTATCCAACAGCAGAGCCTGGCCTGTCTGAGCAGATAAAGTCGTGAGAAAAGAACCAATGTGTGAATGTGGAGAAAAGAAAAGCTTTGGGATCAGGAGCAACTACCAGCTGACACAACATTAAATGAATCCATCAGGATAAATTAAAGGTGTTACACACTTGTCATAACACGTCTCCAACAGAGCTCAACATTACCGTACTATTGGTTCTATGACGCAGCACTAGGGAAATAAAACACGCTATGATTTACAGACTTACAGAGAAGTCGTGACAATTCAAGTTAAAACTATTTTACAGAAAGTTGGACGAGCCCTGAGCACAGCTGGAAATAAGATGAACTAAAGTAACTACTGGGATCAAAACGTACTTAAACACAAGTAAAAGTACTGCTTTAAAATGTACTTAAGGTATAAAGTATCTCATTTTAAATGTGCTCATAGTAGAAGCTACTTTTTGAACAGGGTTAGGGTTTTTTCTTGTCATCTAAAACGTAAAAATAGATTTATTTATATTAAACTCACTGGTTTTATTCAAAAATGAATCTTTAATCCATTCAAACGACATGTATCAGAGACGCCTGAAGATAATCAGAACTATTGATATAGTGGAAGGTCTGTCTCTTTATATTCTAAATCATTTAAAATACTGTATATTATTGAACAATTACATTCAAACAGGTGGTGAAATTAATGCGTCAGACATTTTTTAATCAATAATAATAATAATAAATAGGCAAAACCTGGCAAAAATGACAACCTGTAACTGGATTTATTGACAAGTTTTTTTCTTTTTACTAATGAAATTGAAAGTAATAATACAGGAAAAATAGAAGACTGACGTTGACCTTAAATATGACCTTGAGCGAAGGTCAAGATCACACATTGAAAGGAAATGTTGTTCAATGGTACCAGTGGCCAAATTATAAAGAACAATTATATACAGTATATATATTTTTTGTGACTTTGACCCCAAACAATCTTTTTACTGGTAGGTCGTACAGCGTTGGTCCAATAAAATTAAATACTACACTTGAGATGAACTTTTCATAAATGTAAGAATCCAATTTGTAGATTTGTAGAGATTGTAAATATTCGTAGAGATATGGAAAATGTTGGTTTTTGACACTTGACACAACCTTGACCTTGACATTTTCCAAAAAAGGTCAACTCCACATCCTGGACATTGTCCCTATGAGACGACATACGTGTCATTAGTGCTGCATTAATAGTCTATAGGAGGAGTTGCAGAAGAAAAACAATAATAATAATATTTAGAATAATAATAATACATTTACTTTAAAAACACCTTCCAGGCCACACAAGGACACTTTATATTAAAAACAGTGCAATATATTATAAAACAGAATACTACAAAAAGCAAATAAAATAAAAAAGAGCAATGTTGAAGAAATGAATGAATGAGATGAACATTATCAGTTGTTTCTGATGATCACACCAGAGAAGCACTAGCATGATTAGTAAGTTACAGGCTATTAGTTAGTAACAAGCCGCTGAATTTATAAAATAAAAGTACAAGTACATAAAAAACTTACTCATTTACAGTAACTGGAGTAAAGATACAGTAATTCATTACTTTCCACCTCTTTTCCACCAGGACAGTAACTACAGTGATACATACATTCATGTTAGCTTCTCTAAAAAAAACCAGAAAAATCACACTAACACAAGATAACGTCCCTACATTTATCACGATATCTCAATGGAGAAAAAAGTCGCTAAGAGCGTTCACAAAGACACTGTTAAGAGAGGCTGAGTTTCAGTTTGGGTTTAATAATGGAGCGGAAAGAGGATTCTACAAACTGCAGCTTTAAATATTCAGTTAAATTGTAGCTCATTGTGGGTAGTTTTGTGCGGCTCCCAAAGTAAAGACACAAAAATGACTCCCAAAATATTACAAATAAAAGACAAAAAACCCCAAAAGGACAACAAAAATATACTAAAAAATAACAGATTTACAACATTAATAGCAACTAAAAAACTCAACAGGCTGAGAAAACATCAGTTTAAATGACCCAAAAAGCACACGAAGACAACAAATTACAGGAAATGAGAGAAGAATATACAGAATAACTCAAAACACACAAAAACATCACAAATATACAAAACGAGAAGAAAAACACACAATGTTGATCATGTGACCCTCAGATCAGACACTTTTGTGGCCCCCGCTATGACAACAGTTCCTGGACCGTCCAGGGTTGCACGACTTCATCAGCAAACAACGTCCATGTATTTCTCTGTCTGTGAGCATTGATGAGGGTCGACCAAATCCAATGAGTTTCTGCACATCTGCAAACCTCTGGAGGGTCCTACTCCTTCAGTCTGGTGGGACTCCAGAGACACGAGGAGATGTGAATTCAAACACGTTCTCGCCAAGACCTCGATTTCTAACACAGACATATTTATCAAAGAAATATAGTTTCAATCAGAGTTTCTACGGTTGTAGCTGTGTGTGCAGTTATCATCTGCCCTTAGGCCAGACATAAGCAACTGGTGGCTCGGTAGCCACATGTGGCCCTCGGTCTAAATGTGTGCGGCCCCCAAAACAAATCCCTAAAAATTGTATTTAAAGATGTTGGAAGGAATACAACGTTAAACATAATACACAAAATAACTCAAAACACACAAATTGACAGCAAACGGCCGTACGACTGTACAATAAAACAGTCTAGGGCCTTTACTGTCTAAAAATATATAAATATATTGTCTTTATCTGATGTGAGCTGCCATGACAGTACATTTCCCCACTGTGGGATCAATAATGCTATCTATCTATCTATCTATCTATCTATCTATCAAAATCCACAAAGTAAACAAAAATACAGAAAAAATTCACAAAATGATAATAAAACATCAAATTACAACAAAGACAAATGCAACTACCACCTAAACAAACAAAATGACTATGAAAACACACAAAACAATAACACAAACAAAAGACACAAACTGTTCACAAAATTACAGGAAAATACAGAAAAACAACAAAAATACAGAAAGTGACCCCAAAAAATATCAGAAAAACACATAATGGCTACAAACTGAAGAAACAACAGAAAAACAAAGACAAAAAGGATCCCAATATTTCAAAATGTGTTTGAAAGTGTTTCCAATAATGTTTTTTTTTGGGGGCGGAGCCTGGTAACTCATCCTGTGAGACTTTTCTGTAGGAAGATGTATTTAAGTCTAATAATCACTAATCATTAATAAGTCTAATAATCAATAATCATTATTAAGTCTAATAATCACTAATCATTATTAAGTCTAATAATCACTAATCATTAATAAGTCTAATAATCACTAATCATTAATAAGTCTAATAATCACTAATCATTATTAAGTCTAATAATCAATAATCATTAATAAGTCTAATAATCAATAATCATTATTAAGTCTAATAATCAATAATCATTATTAAGTCTAATAATCACTAATCATTATTAAGTCTAATAATCAATAATCATTATTAAGTCTAATAATCACTAATCATTATTAAGTCTAATAATCAATAATTATTATTAAGTCTAATAATCAATAATCATTATTAAGTCTAATAATCAATAATCATTATTAAGTCTGATAATCCTCCTCATGAAAGCATACAAAATTTTTATTGATATTTAAGTGTTTTTTTTCCATCATCAGTTTTTATTGAACTATTTAGATTTTGTGCATTTGTAACAGTAATAGAAACACAGCTAGATTTATAAATACTGACATGTTGATAATGTGGCCCTCAGATCACATACAATCACATGTTTGTGGCCCCTGCTGAGATTAGGCTCTTAGTGTGAGTGGATAGAAGTCTGATCCTCTGTCACACGCACACACACACACACACACACACACACACACACACACACACACAGGTGAGAACTGCAGCCACACAAAACTACCAAGGAATAAAAACATGGAACTAATGTGGCCTCTGGGGAGCAAATGACTCACACACATTATGCAGCATCCTTTACAGTCTCCTAATACACACACACACACACACACACACACACACACACACACACACACACACACACACACACACACACACACACACACACACACACACACACACACACACACACACACACACACACACACACACACACACACACAGCGTTAACTAACAGAACTTCTAATGGAGCCCTCATTAATGGAGGCTCACTGGATGAGGTGCATGTGCTCTCTAATTAGGAGCTTTCTCAATTACCATCCAACCCTTATACATGTACATTTAAGTGTGTGTGTGTGTGTGTGTGTGTGTGTGTGTGTGTGTGTGTGTGTGTGTGTGTGGCTATAATTAGGGCTGCTCCATGCACACAGTACATACTGCATTATTCATTCACTGCTCCTCTGTGGAGAAGGTAAACATTAGAACAAACACATCCAGGTGAAGATTTACTGTATATAAAGTAGTGAATGTTAAATGTTAAAAAGCAACAGGTCACATGACAGAGAAAGGACAATCATTATGTAGATCTACGTCAGTAAGGCTAACTGAAGACATGTAACGTGTGATTTACTTCTCCTTCCACTACAGCTAAAAGCAGTCCTAGTAAAACATGCCTATATTCTACTAATTCATAATATTTTCAGAGAGGTAAATATAAAGCAATGATAATAACTGTGAAAAATGAAACATATTTTATGTGAAATTACAATTCTAAAATGAGCAAAACATCAGAAATAAATGAATAAAAAGGCCTAAATTCAAGGTTAATGTTGGACGAGATACAAATAATGTTTAACATGAGCTATGGGGCAATAAAGTTTGGGAAACACTGTTCTAGTATATACATTTATACAATATATATTTCTACAACATGGGCTCACATAAGATATTGGTTCTATTTCATCCTGTCTGACCACCAGAGGCGGTACTTTGGCACTAGATATCTACGTCTCACGTATGCACTGGTCGAGCACCTATACCAACAAAGTCATCTGTGACCCCCGAGTAACCCCCCAGAGTCTATAAGTTCCGGTGTCACTGATGGATCTTTTCCTTGCTTCTGCTCGGGGACGCATGGTCGCCTGGACGTTAGTCCATGAAGATCATGGAGAGGAAAACCTGGAACGAGCCGTGGTGTCGGCAGCCCCAAGAACTTTACAGGTTGGAGCTGCAAGGTTGTGTTCGCCCTCCAAGGGGATGGAGCGGACACCATAATTCGGTATCGTATAACCGGCTTGTTTTTCTGCGTTGCGCTGGGTTAGCCACAGTTAGTAGCAGTGTCTCCACTCAAGCTAACGAGGCGACTGCTGCCCCGGTCAGTGCTTTTACTGCTTTGGCTGTTGCTTTATGTTGTTTGTCCGTTAGCAGCAGTGTCTCCACTCGAGCTATATATATATATATATATATATGTTGGTACACATACATTGAGCAGTCGGCAGCCATTTTGCCGTGCCTGGGGAGCAGTTTGGGGTTAAGGGACTTGCTCAACATCCCACAGTGATAGCCCAGGTGAGTTTTGAACCGGCAACCCTCCGATTACAAGCCCAGCGTCCCATTTATGTTGTTTTGTTTGCAGTTAGCAGCAGTGTCTCCACTCGAGCAGAAGAGGCAGCTGCAGCCCCAGTCAGTGCTTTCACGGCTTCTGCTGTGGCTTATGTTTATTGTCCTACACAGAGTTTAGCCCTCAGCAAGCAGCAGTACTCTCACTCGAGCTAACGAGGCAAATGCAGCCCCGGTCAGTGTTATTCACAGCTTCGGCTGTCGCTTTTTGTATCGCAGCCTCGGCTGTTGTTTTTCTCTCAGTAGCAGTTCCTTAGCAGCAGTGCTTTCGCTCAAGCTAACGAGGCACTTAGAGCCCATCTAGTTGTTCATAGCTCAGGCTGTTGTCTTCCGTCCAGCCAGTGTGGTTGGCATGTCGTTAGTGGCAGTGTTCATGCTCAAACTAACGACGTGCCCCGTGGCTTTACTGGGGGTTTCCTCACAGCATAGGCTGCTTAGAACCTGGTTAGCCCATTGATCAGCAGCGGTGCTCACGCTCGAGCTGTCGGTGCGCTGTGCAGTATCTTTCGGTGAAGGCAGTGTCCTCGCTCTCGCTCCCGGTGCGCTACTGTCGCCCCGCTGGAATTGGAGGACGATCATGATCATTGCCCACCCTGATGATCTGAAGACAGGCTTATCCGAAGATTCGAGCATGAACTGTGGCTACATGCCATAGTTAGTACGCATGGCCAGGCTGAAAGAGGTGTAGCAGGCCTCGGAAGGGGCAGACACCCCCCTGGACAACCCTCTTCTCGCCTGCCAGGTCCCAGTGGTCAAACGACCAGCCGAAGGGGCCGAGGTGGCCCCAAGGGCCAAGAAATTTAGGGGTAATAAGCTGGCAGCCAAGGTCGACTGATTGTCGGCCAAGCTGGGTCACATGATTGACCTTCACCGGCACCTCCAGGTATGGGGACCTTGGCTGATGAAGGACGCTGTGTTTATTGCCGCATCAGCGACGCAGTTCGCAGATCTTGAGGTGAACTCCCCGTCGCTCTCCCGTTCCTCAGGGCAGACCCTGTTGCAGGGGGCTGAGGACACCCCTATGGGGTCTATAATCCGTGGATCCCTAGCTCAACTGCAGCTCGATGCCCCACAAATAAACCCTGCTCCCGTTAGCGCTTTTTTCAGGCGACAACAGGCAGCAAGCATCTTTTCAGTCCCTCCGTCGGAGGACTATGTCAAGGTGCTTCACGCCTGGTGGAGAGACACCAAGGCGTTCTCCCCACTCCAACTCGGATTCCAGGGCCCCAGCAGCTATGCAGGACATCACCAAGTATGGTTTGGGCCAAATACTAGCTACAGAGCCGGTTATCGCCTCGCTAATAGTGTCTCCAGATAAGTCCTTAAGGCCCGACGCTAAGTGTCCTTGACCACAGTGCAGGATAATGAAGACTTGCTGTCAAAGGCAAACAATGCAGCGGCCCGCATGGTGCGTGTCGGTAACTCCCTCTACCACCTTAGGCTGGCCCTCTCTGGTTCATCAGACAGTGAAACAGGGGGAGCTGTTTGGGTCAGCGACCTTCAATGCCCTGGAGCACTCCGCCCAGGCAGGGGAGACCCGGCAGCAGCTACCGGGCCGTAGCAGTTGTCCACACTCCTGGCCAAGGGTGCCTTCAAGACACCTGCCGTAACCCAGGGGATTCTAATTAAAGTATTTTCTGGTTCCAAAGAAGGATGGCAGCCTTCGGCCAGTATTGGACCTGAGGATACTCAACAGGTTCCGAAAAGTCTCGCCATTTTCTATACTCACTGCAGGAGAGGTCCTGCGTGCAATCACCAAAGGGGAGTGATTCACGCTGGTGGACCTTCAGGATGTGTATTTCCATGCACCCATTGCACCACACCACAGGCGATTTGCCTTCTTCAAAAACCACTATCAGTTCAGGGTACTGCCCTTTGGACTGTCCCTCTCTCCTCGGGTGTTCACTCATTGTGTAGCTGCTGCCCTCGCTCCTCTGCAAGCAGACTGGCTGAAGGTTTTACCTTACATCAACGATTGGCTTGTGTGTGCGCCCTCTCGCACTCCGGCAGCCAAGGACACAGCCTGGCTTTTGGCCCATGTGGCCCGCCTGGGGCTAAGGGTGAACATGAAGAAGAGCTGTCTAAATCCCTCCCAGCAGGAAACATATCTGGGTATCAACCTGAATTCGGTCACCATAACAGCAAGCTTGACAGCCGAATGGGTGGACAACATCCTCTCCTCTCGGTCCCATTACAAGACAGGCAGGAAACTGCCTTACTTTCAGTTCCTGCACCTAGCAGGCAAACTTACAGCGGTATCACGGGTCATCCCCCTGGGCCTGTTGGTTCTTCAGTCTTTCCAAATATGGATCAACAGCCTCCACCTGGATGCCAGGACGGAGACCTCTGGCCCCCTCTGGTAAGATGCCCTAGTGCACGATTGGCCACGGGGGTTGCTCTACGCTTTTCCCCCTCAGCCGTTGATCCTGCCAATACTACACAGGGTCTCCGAGCAGGCCCACCACCTATTGCTGGTAAACCCCGGCCTCAGTGGCCGGGGATGACCGGCCACTGAGGAGCCGGCTGATAGCAAGCTCTGTTGCCGTCAGCTGTGGCGCCTCCCAAATAGGAGAGATCTCCTCTTTCAGCTGGGGGGTCAGATCTGGCACCATTGCAGGGGCTGACCCACTGCTGAATGACAGTAACAATGCTGTCAGAGCCACCATCCTGAACGCGTTGGCACCATCCACCCAAACGCAATATGAGAACAGGTTCAAGAGGTTCTAAATCTGGTGTGCAGACCCAGTCCACTGTCCGGGACTGCTATCCTGAATTTTCTCCAGTCCCTCCTGGATAGTGGGCGCTGTCCACACTCAAGGTCTTTGTTGCTGCATTTTCCGGCAGACATGCCCTGGTGGGCACGGTGGGCTCCAACCGGTTGGTGACTCGCTTCCTAAAAGGGGCCTTAAGGCTCCGGCCTCTAAGGATTCAAAGAGCCCCAGCATGGGATCTGCCCCTGATACTTGAGGCACTGGGTTGACATCCCTTTGAACCCTTGGCACGAGTGGAGCTCAAGTGGGTGTCAGTCAAAACTGCATTTCTCTTAGCCATTGTCTCTGCTAAGCGGGTTGGTGAACTACATGCCCTTTCAATGGAAGACACATGCTTGAAGTGGCACCCTGAGGGTTGTAGGGTCACGTTGTGGCCGCACTACCCCTGGGCAGGTCCTGTCAAAACAGAGGCTATCCCACTGGGTGGTGGATGCCATTACACATTTCTACACAGCTAGTGCTCTCCCTCCACCATCCAGGGTGAGATGTCACTCAATGAGGAGTGTATCTACCTCATGGGCTTCCCTTAAGGAAGTACCCATTGAAGCAGTTTGTGCTGCAGTCTTGTGGATCTCACCCAGCATCTTTACCAGATTCTACAGGGTCAACGTGATAACGCCGCCTCCTCTAAGAGTGGTCTTGGCCATCGATCCCTCAGCATACAGTGTGTGAGGTAGGTGTCTGGATTCCTCATGACACTGTAGACAATGTTCATCCAGTGCTAAAGCACCACCTCCTGAGGTCAGTGGGGATGAAATAGAACCTTAGTTAGTACCAGAAAATACCACGACTGAGAAGGAGGTGCAGACACACACGCAGAGATCATCACTGTCATAAATGTGGACAGAAGGGTGGTGTGTAGCTCAGTGGGTTGAGCGCCCGTCCCATGTACGGAGGCTGCAGTTCCTCAGCTGCAGCCGGTCCCAGGTTCGATTCCCGGCTTGGGACCCTTTGCTGCGTGTCATTCCCTGCTCTCTCTGATCCCTTTCCTGTCGAGCAACTGTCATGTAAAGGCCACTAGAGCCCAAAAAATAAATAAATAAATAAATAAATAAATAAATGTGGACAGAAAACACAAAAAAGATGAAATATCTGACTTTTTTTCATGGACTGATCAGAGCAAAGTTACAGGACCCAACGGAGCACCCACATTAAATTATAAAAATATTTAGTTTTCTACATTATTAAATGTTTGTGCAGCAGACAGAGAAGTTCATCTGCCTCCACTTTAACTTCCTCAAATGTCAGTGTTTGTCTGCACTGACGTCTCCACATTAAACGAGCAAAGCGCTCATTTAAATAGGGGCGGTCTGCACCAGTTCTGCTCAGGCACTAATGATTGTTGCAATCTTAGTGAATTCTGCCCAGCAGGTGAGGAAACTGTGTCACTAAAGGATTTAGGGAAGCAATTGGATTATCACCCTTAATTTCGGATCTTAGTGAATCTGGCCCCCACAGTGCTAAATTGTTATTAAAATGTATTTTTAATGTTGTATGTTGTCACGTTAATTAAGACAAGGGGTCAGAGGTTCGAATCCAACTTGGATCGTCGTAAAAACTTTCACTTTGCACCAGTCAGAGACATGACACCTCATTTCAACATCAGCAAATTTGGTTGGGGTGTGAGAACGAATCGTAGCGGGTACAGAACATTTCTGATATTTTTAAATCCATAACTTGACAGGTATGACGTGAAAACTGTAAGCCCCCTTATGCTATGAGTTAATCACATGTGGTTTTGTGTTCATCTACATTATTTTTGAGAAAGTAAATAATAAAATGTTTCAACTCTAGATGGAAAATGTCTCTTAAACAAGTAAACACTAGGGATGCACCGTATATTCGGCCACCGAATATATTCGGCCACCGAATATATTCGGACGAATATTGCAAAAAAAGCCACATTCTGCCTTCAATTTAGTAAGTTAAAAGCAAGGCCGAATAGCAGCGTGTGACGCAATAATGCAATCAAACAACGTGCAGTAACTTAGTGTCAGAAAAGTGTGTGCGGGTTGCTGCAGAAGCAGACCGGCAGCTCCTCCTTAACGCACACAAACACAGCCAGACTCTCTCCTTTCCGCATACCGCCCTCCGCCGTCCGTCACTGCAAAAAAGTTGGAAGCCTGGACGGTTGCTGCTGCTCTGGTTCCACAACCGAGTCTGTTGTTCGCACTGTAAGCCACGAATCCGTAAACATCCCCATTGTTTCCTCCTTACACTACACCTACATAGGCTGGTGTAGCATTAGCATGGAGTGCTAACAGCGGATGTGTGTAAACAATGGGTCCGTGGCTCCAAGCAGTGACTTCCAACACGATCAGCAGCAGAAAAAGTAGCGCAGTTTGGGCATCCAGTAGTGCAGTTTGTATTTACATATTTGGTAATAATATATATTCTTTTTTTGTTATCAATTTTTTTAAATTAATTTTCAAACAACAAAAAACATACACTGACATAAACATACACAAGTCCAGGGCAACAAGAACACTACATGATGAAACACACAATCTGCACTGAAACAAAAATTAAACTTAAAGAAGCGATGACTTAAGTTCTTTAACTCACTCAGTGCCATTGACGAGATAACTCGTCATTTACATTTCTTCACGGAGATTACTAGAAAACACCCTAGCAGAGGTCCCTCATCAATATCTGAGCTGTAATGTGATGTAGTAACCAACTGTGCCCTGAAGGTGGCAGCAGCACACCTTTAGATGATAGATTTGCTACTGATGCTATCATTAGCTAAGAAGGAAAAAGCAAGGACGAGTGAGATTATGGCGCTACAGAGTGATATTGTGAAGTATCCAGCAGCTCACAGCTCCACATACTAACACAGAACATGTGTCTGGAGGAAGAAGAAGAAACGTCTCTGTGATTGACGGGGGGAGGGTGGGCCTCAACTGTGAGTCAGATAGCAAAATAATAGGTGACATGTAGGTGGTAGGGGCACCTTTGGATGCAGAGCTCAGATGGAGAGGAAAGGAGTTTACGAGACACAAAATGGCGCAACGAGAGATGATGTTGATGTTCCTACCAGATCACAGCAGCGCACGCCTGACCAGAGCATGTGTGGAACTTTAGTCGACTATTGGAGAGTGTGGCGATGGTGAGATAAAACGATAAAAAAACGGGAAAAGCAGGGGAAAGCAGTGAGACACATGTCCACAAGGAGGAGGAAGTTGCATGTGTGCAGACTGACGGGAGAGAAACTTGGAGCAACACCAAAATACAGTAAGAAATCCATTCAACTCTGAACTAGATAGTAAAATAATAATAATTTTATCATCAAAAGCCCCGTCTTAGTGGTTTTTTGTTTTTTTTGTTTTATATAAGGAAACAATGTTCAGATGTTAAAATTGTCATTAAAGCAAAAAAAATAATAAATAAAAACAAGCTTTAAAGTCACTGACAGATTTGTGTAAAACTTGCTCTATTCAACGGCTGATTACGGGTGAACAAAACAAGCCGGAAATAAATAAAGATGTCTGATGAAAGTAGAGGCTTCAATCTTTCAGAATCTGTTTTCAGATAGTACAAAATATTCTGTGAGCCTTTAAAAATCAGTCAAAATGCTCAAAAACGGCTGGCACTGAATGAGTTAATTGCACTGTCCCACATATTGGTGGTGCTCTCCTTAGCACCATGCGTCCGCGTCCTGGAGAGCTCCAGGTAAGCAATGTCAATAAATGTCATAACCCACTGTCGACGAGACAGTGAGTGAGGGTGCTTCCAACTTGTGGCAACCATCTTTTTGGCAGCCGTAAGTCCCGTAAGTTGTTTCGCCCTGTTCAGTCCAAGGAACCAGGCAAGACAGGAGATCAGACAGATTACCAGCCACCATCTCTCAAAACCGAGCAACCCCTAGGCACTCCCAAACCATGTGGAAGTAGGTTCCAACAGTGCCACCATAGCACAAAGAGCAGGTCAGATCCGGCTTACACTTCATGGAAAATAGTCAACATGGTGTCAAGTACGTCCTATGTAAAAAGTTCAGATGTATCTGTTGGTGATCTGGATTTTTCGAGGAACAGAGTACAGTGTCCCACACAGTGTGCCAGTCAAAGCCCACAGGAACATTTGAAATATCTGACCTTCATCTCAGCTCAAAGAGCAATGGTACATAAGTCTGTCCCAAAAAGTGAGAGAACATTTTAGAAATGACACCTTTTAATCCACATGTACCATCTACAAACTTTAATAAGAGATGTGGCTGTAAAGGGGACTGCCAAGGTACGCCGTATATTTTTATAACGGTTCTTAATTGTAAATAAAAGAAAAAAGATGATTGCTGTAAATTAAACTGGATGCAGAGGTCCTCAAATGAATGAAGGCCCTGCCACTAAACACATCTCTAAGGGAACGTATTCCCAGGACATCTGTTAATAAGAATGTCAAAGTTATTAAAAAAAGGGGAGTAAGGATTCCATTTAACTGTGTGACCACATGTTTTTTCAGACGAACGTCAGACTGCAATGCAATGTGATAGAATCACAAAAACGGACACGGCATTTACTTGGTGGAGTGCTTACAAATAATACCTCAGTCAAACCCAATGGATGCTCTATTGCTTCATCTAAAGATCATCAGGCCTCATCAACCATGTAAACACAGGACTCAGTACAAAAGCCCAGTGATATAATTTAAAGTTTGGAAGTGACAATCGTTGCACTGTGGAGGGTTTAAGGCGTGGCCGTTTGCTCTTCCAGATACATTTAGTGATGGCACTGTGAAGCCTGTCCCAATCGCGTGCTGGAATCATAAAACTGAGAAAATTTGTGCGGGATAACAAGTTCATTTTAACTATTGAAACACAAGAACGAAGAGAATTTTGTAGCGAAGACCACCTGTCAAGGTCAGCCATAATGTTAGACAAGGCACCGTCATAATTAGTTTTTAGATAGATTGCAAAGATGAGAAGATTTCAATTCCCAGATACTTAAACTGTTTAACAATTATAATTCCAGCAGGGAGAGTAGAGTTCCTCATAGTCTCATTCAGTGGTAAGAAAGCAGATTTATCCCAATTAATCTTGTAACCAGATATGTCAATAAAGTTATTAAATATTGGTAACAAATTAGGGATTGACTGAACATCCCCAACATACAAAAGAACATCGTCTGCGTATAAGGAAATGTGATGTTTCATGCCGTTCATTTCAATTGGAGTGACTTTATAAGACAGATGAATAAGTTGGGCCAGGGGCTCCAGAGAGAGCGCAAACAAAAGAGGACTAAGAGGACATCCCTGTCTAGAGCCTCTGGCAATAGCAAAGGGTGAGGAACATTTCTTGCCAGTGAGTACCATTGCTGATGGATTATTATAAAGGACCTGGACCATTTGTATGAAATTTGTACCCATGCCAAAAGATTTTAATAAAGACCACAAGTACTGCCACTCCAGCCTATCAAAAGCCTTCATGGCATCGAGTGAAAAAAACCCTCAGGTGGGATCTCGTCAGCACCAGGAGATTTACCTCTACGCATTTCCTGAACCGCTTCTTTAAGTTCAATCAGTGTAATGGGACGATTAAGTTTAATCAGATCATCTTCCAATAGTTTGGGTAAATGAGCAGCATCTAAAAAGTTTTGACAATCATGTTAGGTGTGTGCCAACTCTGAACTATATCATTTGGAATAAAAATAAGAAAAAACAGAGTTAACACTTGTTGGTTCAACCAAAACTTGTCCATTAGTATCTTTAACAGAGGAGATATCAGAGAATTGCTCATCAGCCTTAAGCTTAAGAGCAAGTAAATGGCTTGGTCTAGCCCCATTCAAATAATAGCATCGTCTTGTTTTATGTATTAAAAATTCTGCACGACGCTTAAGAATATCGTTAATTTCTTTCTTCACCAAATCATAGTGTATTAAAGGAGACATATCATGGTTTTAAATCCTTCCTTTTTACATATAAATCATACAGTTGTGGTCTATATAAAGCAGAGCTGCAATGCTTGGGTCTGAATTCCTCATTATTATAGCTCCACCCCCTTTTCTACCCCTTTTCTGATGTGCTTCTGAGAGCAACTCGTTTTGGTGCTGTCTCTTTAAATGCAAATGAGACACTTCATACCCCGCCCCCTCTCCAGGTTCAACTCCACCCTGCTCGACCATTTTTGTAGTTTGATAGAAGAGATACGGCTATGTAGCGGAGCATAAACTTTTTATTCAGAGGTTATTTCCAAAATGTCAACAACGTTAGACTTGTCCATCCAGCCTTACATGTTCCAGCCAGAGTCTGACCCAGTGGAGCGAGATGAAAATGATGATGATGAACCTGCAGAACCCTAACAAGTGAGCTAACACAAGCACCGAGCTAACGCTAGCGCCAAGCTAACGTCACAAAATGCATTTTAATAGTCTTTTCAAAGACAAAAACGTCAAAATGAAATGACTAATGAAAACTATAGACTTAAATTAAATCACGTAGGCCATATCATCAAGGATCTAAAACGAGCACACAGCGCTAACATATGAAGACGGTGCAACTGCTAATGCTAACAAAACAATGACAGGGACGTCTTATCATCACACTTTTTAGCGTTATTTACAGCTTACCGAAGTGCTCTGTTCATCATCTCCAAAGATAGAAGGAATTGAACCCTCAATCAGACAAAGTCTTTCTGTAAATCCTTCTTTATACTGGTGGAGGTTGATGAAGCAGTCATCATTGAAGTGCTTCACACACACAAAAATGACCTTATCCACAGATGTGGTACATTTCTATAAAAAATAAAACTCAACCAGACACTTTGAAAAGGTTCTGATGCTGGGAGACGGTGTAATGAAGCGTGTGGGTTACTACATCCAACAACCCAACATTTTGACTTATCCTCTCGTAACTTCTGCATCCTGGAGCTTGGACTACAAAATAAAAGCCAGAAATAAAAATGGCGGATTGCTCGAAGTGTTGGACCTGGAGTTGATGAACTAATTTGGCAGTTCTGCTGCAAATACTGTGACGTTATTGTTCAAAAAACATAATAGAGAATAGAAAAATCAAAACAGATTGAAAAATATGAGCAAAACAGAATATAAAGATATCAATGGAGCACCTGAAGAGATTAATTTGAACTTTTCTGTACTTCTAAACACTATAAATATACAACAAAATGCCTTTAAGGGCTAAAAAAGTGGATTTAACATGATATGTCCCCTTTAAGAGTTTTTCATCAAAACATAGTTATAGTAAATTATCAAACACTTTCAGTTTGCTTTGCAGTACATGTAGTCTGGACATCCTGGATTTTTTAACATGTGAAGCATATTGAATAGTATTGCTGGAATAATAAAACATTTAGTTGCCTCCCACAATAGACAGAGCCCTTATTAATGTCCACAAACTCATTTAACTCTGAAATGAATTGAGATTTAAATTTGTCATTATCTAGTAAAGTGGTATTGAAGCTCCAGCGAGGAGCACATGGAAAGTAAAATGTCAATGACCTTTTTTTTTTTTTTTTTTTTTTTAAAGGATTTTTTTGGCTCTAGTGGCCTTTATATGACAGTTGCTTGACAGGAAAGGGGGTCAGAGAGAGCAGGGGAATGACACGCAGGAAAGGGTCCCAGGTCGGGAATCGAACCTGGACCCGCTGCAGGTGAGGAACTATAGCCTCTGTACATGGGGCGGGCGCTCTACCCACTGAGCTAAACACCGCCCCGTCAATGACCTTTAACCTGAACTTGTAAACACATAATTCCTAATACTAATTTACTTCAGAATTAAAGTTAATTGGGAATTAGGTGGCTGGTTTATTCTGTTTTTAAGTCTGAACTAGATAATTCCTCTTCATTGTAAACACTTAACTTGGTTAATTTCGCTTTAAGTTAATTCGCTTCTTTTTGTCACATGCGCGACTTGCAGCGATGACGCGCTGGTGACAACATAATCCAAGATGGCGGCGGCCCGGACTCCAGCCTAAAGTATTTAGTAAGAGCCTTAAAAGACATGGATATAATGAAGAGTGGATAAACGTGGACTTTCTCACAGACAGACGGACCTCGGTTAACGGAACAGGCTTCACCGATGGGCAGGCACTAGGACCCAGAGGAGGAGTAAATGCGTCCCGTACTGCATGCACAGACTGTCATATCACCACTATACCTGTTGTTAGAGCTACTATCTTTACCAGGGAGATCAGATTTATTCCTGGTGGTTGTTTTCCTGAGTTTTACTGGGCTTTTTAAATGTTTTTTTATTTACTGGTGATTAGTTCATATCTCCTCCTGCTCCACGGTCCAAACTGAAACCGTGTGTTATTGTTGAGCTGCTGATTCAAAACTACAATAAAAATAAAAGTGAAAACAGTTCTCCTGTGTGGTGTTTTGTTGTGTGTTTTTCCTGATAGACGTGATACGTCATGTTCATCCACTGTCCAATCAGAGCCTTCCCATCCCCACCTAAAGAGGAATTATCTAGAGCTGAATAAACCAGTTTTCCATGTAATCCTTGTTCGGAAATTACAATTTCCATGTAAACACGAAGCAGAACACTTTAATTCCGAATGATTTAATTGTGAATAAATAATTCCAAATTAAAAATCGTCATGTAACCGTGGCCAATGAGGAATCACGGCTTTGTGGTCAGAAAGGGTAACAATATTATGAGAAACTTTAGAAATGTTCTGAAAGCAACAAATAATCAATTGTAGAAAATGATTTATGTCTGGCAGATCTGTGTGTATAATCTCGACTACCAGTATTCATCATACGCCATAAATCAATTACTCATTGGCGCAGCGGTTGAGTGCCTCTGTAGCACATGTTTGATTAGAATTTTGAGAAGGATTAGATCTGTCAAGCACAGGATTCATCACGGCATTAAAATCACACCAGTATAATATATATTCTATATTAAACAGCAGTGTTTGTTTTAGCCGTTAGATCAGGGGTCAGCAACCATTATTCTCCTCCTCTCACCTGGATTAAAATCCTTCCGGAGCCGAAAAAATACCTTCTCAATAAAGACAATATAGTGTAGAAAATTCTATACATAGTTATAGGGATGTAACGATTCACTCAACTCCCGATACGATTCGATTCACGATACTGGGTTCACGATACGATTCTCTCACGATTTATTTTACAAAATGGGACTGTAGACAAATTTTTTTGGGGGGAAAAAAACTAGAAAATACTGTATTATTTTCCTTTTATATTTCATTGTCAAAAGAATCCCTTGATAAACTATTCAAAACAATGCAATTTAACTAAAAATAAATCTTGAATGAAATAAATAAAGGAATAATACAAATGAAAATGAAGCCTATTAATTTAAATTCTGGTTCTATAATAAACAATGCAAAACTGCATAATAGTTCTTTTTCTTTTTAAAAGTGCAACTGAAAATGTATTTTGTGCCTTAACAATTGGACTTTAAAAAAAAAAAACCGTGATTACACTGATTTACGTCATATTTGTTTGGACCAGCAGAGGGCGCTGGTAACACAGTGGTCGGTTGGCATACAGAAATTCTTGCAGTGAAGAAGAGAAGCTATGCTAGCAGACAGAGCTAATAGAAAAACTTTTACAGATATTCAAGTAATATTACAGATATTCTTTCGGTGCTAAAGGGGCAATGAATCATTTATTAGCATGTTTAAGAGTAGAAGGCAGCCAGAAAGAAAGTATTAGCAGACTCCGCCCGCCGTCTACACTTGTGGATAGCGCCCTCTGCTGGTTAAAAAAAGTACTGCGATTCAATTTTCAGAAAATCGATATCAACCGTGATACCTATGAATCGATTTTTAACTGCCTTACGATTAATCGTTACATCCCTACATAGTTACAATTATGCTAATTGCTCTTTTCTTGCAACATATCAAGAATGCTTATTAATCCGGCACGTTGGCAGTTAATTAAATATTTCCCCAAACAAATAAAATGTCTATTTTCTTCCAGAATAGCCTTTTTGTTGGTTTAGTTATCTTACCAAGGATTTAAAACAGAAGGTTAACCACAGATACAAGGAAAGTTTATGGTTGATGGTAGTTATTGCACAATGTGATTTATTTTTAGGTTGACATATTATTATATCATGATTTTAGTTGGTGTCAATGACATTTATCATTAATACCTTCTGTAAGAAGTAACTATTTGTTATTTTAATATTTTCTTATAGCTGTAGGGAGCCATTGCAAAAGAGTCAAAGAGCCACATGAGGCTCCAGAGCCACAGGTTGCAGACCCCTGCGTTAGATAGATGGAGAGGGAGGAGCTAACATTCTAGGAGGCGTGTTAGGTGACGTCACCTGCCAACGTGGGCAAAATCTAATTTTTTAACAAAATGTGTAATAACAAGGGAGGGAGGAAACATACTGTAACTTTTTACACTTTGTCCCTCTGAAAGAGGTTAAAGAGATGTACAGTACATCACTGGAGCTAAACCATAATAATAACCATAAAGTGATTTTTTTTTATCATACCTCCACTTTAATGCACTTTAGTTTTTTTTTTTGTTTTTTTGGAATGCATGTTTTGTTTTATTTTAAAAGCTAATAATGTTGGGCTTTTTTTGAAAAGCAAAGACTACTGGAATGTTTAAAAAAATATGTCAGAATATTCAATAAACATTTACTTTCTTAAAAAAACATGTCTAAAAATGTATTCTAGGCTGTTCATGTACTATTAAAATAAATAGTGAAAAACTTAACCGCATTCGATATTAGGTATTCAGGTTATTATTTGGTTTTCAGCCAAGCGTTTATATTTATATTCGGCTTCGGCCACAAATTTTCATTTTGCATCCCTAGTAAACACTATATTGTAAAGATAAACGCTCCACTCATTGATCATAATTAATAATCTCCTTCTGTTATCACTAAAATGAGATAAATTCACAGTGATCAGTAGATACTTTCACACATGATGAGGAGTGAACGTGGGGGTGTTACGGTGCATTGGACCTGGGATTTGACCCGATGACCAACACGATCAATTATAGCAGCAGTAATGATGACTCAGCACCAAGGTTCATGGCACCAACCCATGTAGTTGAGTCCTGTTGGTGCCCAATTACCCCCAGTGTGGGTCCAACTTCAAATGCAGGTCAAACACAATCTGACACAATGACTGTGTGTGTGTGTGTGTGTGTGTGTGTGTGTGTGTGTGTGTGTGTGTGTGTGTGTGTGTGTGTGTGTGTGTGTGTGTGTGTGTGTGTGTGTGTGTGGCTCTACGTGCACTATTCATATGATGAGTTTTCCTGTGGATGGTTGAGGCCTCTAATGGTTCTGGAGGCTGGTTTGGACTCTACTGTAACTCTAGTGATTCTGAGGGAGCTCACTGCCATCTGACACATGTCATAAAGTTCCACTCTGCATGTCCATCAGTGAAATTACAACAGAGCCAAGATTTAGGATTTAGAGCAAACTGTTATTCAGGGCGTTCCATGGGGGTAACATCAGAGCTTAATGTGTAAATCATCAGGTCTCACAACAAACGCCTGTTGTTCCATCAGTAAGAGAGAGACAAAAATATCACAGAATAAAACATTTTTAAAGCATGTTTTTCTAACTAAATGATCCAATAATATCACGTGAACACAAACAACCAATTAACCTAAATGTTTAATAAAAGAATGATGAATCAGCGTTAAATAAACATGAACAATCATCAGTTACTGAGCATCAGTCTCTGAGTGACAGCTGTTAAATCTGACATGTTTCAGCACCAATGACATCATTTAGTCACTGAACTTTAACATCCATAACATCAGATCATAACTCCTCTAATGAATCAGCAGAACATGAAAATATAACGTGTGTTTACCTTTTATTTGTCCAAGAAACGAACAACTTTGTATCCTCACAACTTGTTAACATATTTCCAGCCTGTCTGGTCTTATATAAACCTAGAGCAGCAGATCATCTTAGCTTTGAACTGAGCCTCTGTCTTAATGTCTATATCAGAACTTTAACATGAGTCCTCCTCATGTCTCCTGGATAGTTCTCCTCCTGTGTCCTGTCTGTTGGAGACAGGTTCTCCTGTATTAGCATCATCGCTACAGGTGCTAATACTAGCTACGCTAACTGCTGCTACTAGTTACATTAACTTCTGCTACTAGCTACGCTAACTGCTGCTACTAGTTACATTAACTTCTGCTACTAGCTACGCTAACTGCTGCTACTAGTTACATTGACTGCTGCTACTAGCTACCCTAACTGCTGCTACTAGCTACGCTAACTGCTGCTACTAGCTACGCTAACTGCTGCTACTAGCTACGCTAACTGCTGCTACTAGCTACGCTAACTGCTGCTGCTAGCTACGCTAACTGCTGCTACTAGCTACGCTAACTGCTGCTGCTAAGTAAGTAAGTAAGTAGTTTATTTATAAAGTGCTTTTTACAGATAAAATCACAAAGTGCTGTACAGAGTTGTGGTAAAAGTACAACACAATAAAATAATAAAACAAGAGTGAATATCATAAGAACAGCAACATTAAAGGATAATTAAAAATTAAAATCCAGTAACTAAAAGCTTTACTGTAAAGTAAAGTCTTCAGCAGTTTTTTAAAAGTAACCACACAGTTGAGCTCCCTGAGAGACTGGTGCAGGTTATTCCAGAGTCTGGAACACCAGGTCTCCTCTGGTTTTACATTTAGTTTTTGACCTGAAGACCGAAGGCATCGCCCTGATGAGTAGGGGTACAACAAGCTAGCTACGCTAACTGCTGTTGCTAGCTATGCTAACTGCTGCTACTAGCTGCAGGTACTGCTGCTACTAGCTACGCTAACTGATACTACAAGTTACGCTAACTGATGCTACTAGGCTTAGCTTCACTTATTGGCTTAAAAAACTTTTCAAATCCAACTTCCTTTTTTTGCTATTTTCTATTATCTTCCAAGCTGTCAGAGAAACTGTGTGTGTGGAAAATCACACTTTAGACGTAGCGTAAGGGCGTGGCCTGACTTTCCCCTCTCTTCCTCAGTTTTTACATTTAATTTTAATGTACAATGAAATTTCCAGTGATTTTACCTCAATAAAAGACACAACTGTCAATATATAATACTTCTAAATGTAATAAAAACACCTAAAAGCAAATGAGATGCTGGATCCAAACAAATGAGATGCTGGTCAAAATATGGGAAGTGCCAGATCTTTCTCCAGCAGGATCCGGCCTAAATTAAGCTCTGGGGGTATGCAATCTAATTGGCCATCTTGTGTGCCCCCCCCCATCATAACAGAGACAGTTGCCCCTCCCCCTCCCTACACACAGAACAGCCGCTGTGTGTAGGGCATCATCTTCCATGGGGGGCCATGTTTTGAGCGAGGGGGCACATTTGCACAATGAACACGCTGTTCGTGCTCCGTAAGGAAGGAGATGAAAGAGAGTTGTAATATGACCTTTACTAGTAAACAAGGTGGAGCCAACATGTTTACTAGTGAACTAGTAAAAGTTAGATATCAATCAGCAGTAGCATTAGCTAACTAACAATAATACTAACTTACTAGAGTAGTTCACTGGTAAAGCTTGTATGGTTCTGCATCAGGTCACAGCGCTCTACATCTACGTAGACCCCCACACGTAATCTGACAAGCTCCTCCCAAAAATCCTGACTAGGTGTCGAGGCAACGCTGAACATAAGGGCTGTGATTGGTCGGCTCCAAATCTCACGCGTGCGTGCGTGCGTGTGAATATCACTTCCTTCTTCATATTTTGTTCAAGCAAAGTGTGTATTTCTTGTATGAAGCGATGTTTGTGTCCAAGTACACACATAGTTAGGGAGGTCAGCAATAATCCTGACAAATGACATTTTAAGATTAGTTCTAAAACTGCCTTGATTATGGGCGGTGCTCTTAACTCCAAGTAACACACGCCCACTCACAGCGCTGCAGTGACTTCTGTGGTCAATTACTACAATCACACACACACGATTCTCACGTGACGCTACGATGAACGCTCTGATTAGACCAGAATCACAGCAGGAACGCATGGAGTTCTTCATTAGAACTGTCAATCAATGCTCACTGAGGGCTGTGATTGGAGGAAACCCTCTTCCCTCCTCTCAGCTTTTATAGGAGGGGCGGGGCCAACAGTAACAGTTGGTGACACAGGGGAATTCCAAAGAATCCATCTCAGTCAATAGCAAAATTCAAATGTAACGCAGACGTACAGTTAGCCAACCTGTACTACATATATGAAGCTAATCATTGAGCAGCTGTACCTGTGCTGACGTGCTCCTGAGCTTCTCCAGGCCGTTCTCCAGACGTTCCATCCTCCTGCTCAGCTCGTTCTTCTTCTGGTCCAGCAGACTACGGTACAGTTTGATCTGCTCCAGGAAGGATTTGGGCGTGGTGTAGTTGTAGCGCCGCTCAGTGGACAGGTACTGCCTGGACACGTCGTTAACGGTGGAGTGGACGTACGCCATGAACTTACTGACAGACTGCTTCACCTCAGGCTGTTGGGGTCACATCAGTTTATAAATTATTATTAATAATAATAATAATAATAATAATGTCACAGAGACCAGTTAGCTATGACAGTGTTTCACAAATGGGGGTATGTGCACCTCTAGGGGGTAAAATAATGGGTTTTATGATATTTATTTATTTTTTATTGCAATGAAATAAATAATTTATTTTATTGCATTATTGTGACCATCACCAGCCCTCCCTAAAGAAGGGTACGAAACACTTTATTATAGGGAGGATATAAAAAGGGAGAGCAGTGTTACACCTAGGTGGAGGGGGTGGGGGGAGGGGGAGGGGGGCAGGGAGGAGAGACTCAAGGCAGGAAATAGAAATGGTGGAAGAATAGATTATTTTACAGTGAAAGTGAGATGTGAAGTAGAACATTGTGCTTATTATGTTGTGTAATCAATCCAGTCTGGTGACCAGTGTGAGGCTTAGGTATAATAGTGGTGTCTGTGGACAGAGGGAAGGAGTGAGTGGTAATACCTAATGCAGGTATTTAGGATTAACGTGTCTAAAGTTAAGCCCAGTACTAGTTTTATCCCACAGTCTAAAACATGTCAGTGCATCATAGACCAGTGTATGTGTAAGAACCGCTACTGTAAACCCAGGCGACGCCCCGGGCCCGCAGATGCAGCCAGGCCATCAGAAAGAGTGGGGGCCAAGGAGCCCCAGGCCACTCCCCCACGGCCAAGCAGCCCCCCAGATGCCCCTGAGATCCCAGGCCAAGAAGCAGCCACCGCCCCCCCACGCACATCCGAGAAAGCCCCAAGGAGCCGAGCACCCAGCGCATCCCCCCACCGACCACAACCCACAACCCCCCCACCAACATCCCAATATATCGATATATCACACGACTACGTTCCCATAAATTTGGAGACTACCAGAAATGGGGGGTGGTCCCCATTTCAAAAAAAGGGCTCTGAGCGTCATATCATATTCATTCATAGAGTATTCATACCAAAGTGCATTCTGATCTAACGAGGACTAACAGAGGAGTAGTCATTTGAAAAATGGGGCTCCTGTGACACGTACGGGGTAATGGGCTCCGTTTCTACATTGGTATGTGCCAGTTATTCAGTATCACCAACTGTTGGAATATTTGACTGGTAAATAATGAGAAATCGACTTTCGTCCCTGGGCTCCAAATCAAAAATCGTGCTCAAAGCGTTGATGCGTACACATCCATAGATTACAGATACCAGATTTCAGCCCCATCCGTTCACAAATAAGAGAAAAGTAGTGATTTTAACTAGTGTACACAACAACAACAACAACAACAACAACAACAACAACAACGTGAGGGTGTTTTGAGTTCGGTAGCTCGGTCTAAAAACAAACAAAGTGCAGAGAAACAGTCCCTGAGCTGCTCTTTCCTCTGTTTTAAATTGTTATCACGTTTACGCTGATGTTTCACTGTGAACATGGCTTTAGTGGGCGTCCTGATGTTTTTAGGTGTAAAGCTGTTCTCACTTGGATACTCTCCACCTCCTGGAGGAATCTGAAGCTCACGGACTCCAAAGCCTCCCGCGGCCACTCGTGGAACCAGTCGATGGCGGTGCAGTTGACCACAGCGGGAAACTTTCTGCTGCGTACTCTGAGTTTACTGCCCACTGGAGAGAAGCACAGAGCCACCTACACACACACACACACACACACACACACACACACACACACACACACACACACACACACACACACACACACACACACACACACACACACACACACACACACACACACACACACACACACACACACACACACACACACACACACACACACACACACACATTAATCTCCTCTGTGTTAAACAAAATAACTCCTCAGCAGATGCTGCTTCATTCAGACAAACATCGTCACACACTCAACTGTGAAGAGCAACAACTAACATACGCACACATTTATCTACAATCTAGTCTTTATTGTCTTTTGGGATTCATTATGTGTGTTTTTGTTATTTTTGTGTTCTTGTATTTACGTGTATTTTTCTGTCATTTCTTGCATTTATGGTCTCGATTTGTGCATTTCTGAGATCACTTTTTGTATTTTGTTGTTTTCAGTATTTTCCTGTCATTTTGTGTAATTTTGTTGACAGTTTGTGTGTCTTTGGAGCTATTCTGTAATGTGTTGTAGTTGTTTGTGTCTCTGTAGTCCGTTTGTTTAAGTGGTTGTTGTGTAATTGTTTTCATTTTGAGTATTTTTTAATTTTTCGTGTGTTTGGGTGAACTTTGTGCACATTTTGCTGTCCATTTGTGTGTTCTGGGAGTTATTTTGTGTATTATATTAGGCTTTATATTCCTTCCAACTTCTTCAAATACAATTTTTGGGGATTTCTTTTGGGGGCCGTGCAAAATGTGGCCCCCGGGCCACCAGTTGCCTATGAGCTACACACTGTCACACTTTATTATTCCACGGGTTGAAAGACTTCATACTGAACATTAGATATGATCACACTCAGGGGTGTGATAGTATAGAGGACGAGGAGTGCCACAATTATATAAATAAATACACCGCTCATTAATTAATTAATTAATGTGCAAATCATTAATTAAACTAGTACAGTGCTCGTCAGGTGTATGTATTCATGTAGTGGGAGGAGCTTAAGTAGAGCTGTCAATTATGACCAAATGAGTATATGTTTGAAGGTTGTATGTACATAGAGTTGTACATACTCTGTACTCTGTAGTGTTATAAAGGGTTTATTTGTGGGTGCAAAGTAAAATAGTGTGTGTGATTTATCTGGTTTATTTCTATGAGACATGAATATGATAAATGTGTTTGTTTTTTAACTCATTTTTATATTTTTGTTGTTTGCTGTATTTTTCTGTAATGTATGTTTTTGGAGTCATTTTGTGTATTTGTGTGCATTTCTGTTGTCGTTTTGTGTACTTTTTTGTATAAACATTGTTTAGTTTTTAGTTTTATTTTACTAATTTAGTATATTTTTATTATAAATACCTTATGTGGTGAGGGCGTGTTTTGAAATGTGTGTGTGTGTGCGTATGTGTGTGTGAGACTCGCTACCTGTCCTCCTCCGTGGGTTCTCTCTCACACACAAGTACACGAAAAATAAACGTTTTGCAACACCATGGAACCATGTGGTCTTCTTCTACTGATTATTAGAGGTTGTAAAAGAACAGATTGGTGCGCTAGCGCCCCCTCACACTGAGGTCAAAAACTGAATAGGTTTTTTACTTCTGGGTTAACGTTAATTAATTAATTGTATTAATTGTAGCCCACCAAATCCATTGCTTTGGTCTTCTCTCTTTCCAATCATGGCGTCTATGAAAATGGAGGATGTAAACTTTCCAGATTGTTGGTGAGAGATTTTAGACCTGGCTGAGAATGTAGAAGCAGCAACATAGAACAAAACCAATCCTGTGTATCAGAATAATGTTTACTAGCTCTGCCTCCAGAGCTCAGCTCCATTGTCAGGGATCGATTCAGCTTGACTTGATGTGCAGGAAACTAATCCCGTGTTAGGAAACCACCCCCACAGACTGCAACACCAGACCATGAAATAATGGAAATAAATAAATAGTGAAATATTTATACTTCATACTTCATGTTGACGAGTCGGTGCGTGTTGTGAGAAATGTCAAGTGTGGCGCGTGGTGTGAGAATGTGTCAAATTGCGTGACTGTCACATTCAAAGGGTGAGGCTTGGCAGCTCTGATGATGCTTCTGCAGAGCTAATGCTAACGAGCTAACGCTACATGGTGGTTATCATGAGGCTTCTGCAGAGCTAATGCTAACGAGCTAACGCTACATGGTGGTTATCATGAGGCTTCTGCAGAGCTAATGCTAACGAGCTAACGCTACATGGTGGTGGACGGTGGACACAGTGAACCACAGCTTTAGAATATCTCCGTCTGTGATAAAGACAAAGTGTTTCACACACTGAACCAAAAGGTGGTTCCATACATTTCTCCTTCATCAGGAAAATAAAATAGGAATCTGATGGAGGGAAATATCTCCTGTTAGCATTAGCACACAGTGACATGTTTCCACTGTCCACAGCTCTATGTCAGACACATTATCTCAGTAAAAACTTTAACATCCACTGCTTTGCTACAAACTCAGGTTCATGTGAAAGTGTGAGGAAAGAAAATGAGGTTCATCACAAACACAGATGTTTATCCAGATGTGATGGGTTTTTATTTAGTGAAGCTGAATGAGTGTGAGGCAGAATGTTTCTGGAATATTAGGAGAAAATAGAGATCAAACTGATGCTGCTGCTGTGGGAATAAAACCAACCTCAGGTGGAGAGAGACACTTAGCCACAGGATTAGAGTAATGGAGTAAATCTACTTTGTTACTATACTTATGTCATTTTTTTATATGTATATATATATATTTTTTTATTTTATTTTTATTTATTTATCTATTTAAATCAGCACTTTTACTTTTACTCTACTACATTTAAAAAAACACCTCGTTACTCATTATAAATTAAAATATGAATATAATTAATCTGGAATGGGCGTGTCCGAGAGCACGAAAAGAACAGCTTCCAGTTTGCGTGTGGATTGGAGTTAACGGTGGGGATGGGATGCCCGGGGAAAGCGGAGATCAACAATCAACATGATACGTCAGCAGTTAGCATTGATTAGGACGACCACACATCTACTTTTACCAGGACGCGCCCTCTTCAGGTCTTGTCTGAACTGTCCAACCAGATTTTACAAACTCATCAGTCAGGGTTTCCCAGGGACCCTGAACGCATCTCGAGAACACGTTGCTTTAAAAGACCATAACTCCACTAATATTTGCTGTATTGGAGAAATTCCACCAGTTTGTGAAACCCAAAGAGTTGCTCTTTACAGCCAATATCAATCAATATCTCAGTTTGATTCACTAACTGGTCATGTTTGTTCAGGTGTTTTATTTTTTATCAAAACATGTCTTTTTCATTTCCCAAAAAGTGAAACAAAGAGAACAAGTCGAGAACATTTGTGGCTTTTTTTATGCGTACTTAATATGTTAAGGTTTTATTTATTGAGACTGAACAAATGACATATTATTATTTATCATTCATTTTATTTATTTATTATTCCAAAAAGGAAAAATAATGTTACAGGAATTATAATACTTAAGCACATTAAATGTCAGCTGTTTTAGCTGATTTTCTAATGGGGGACTTTTACTTTTACCAAAGTCATTTTCAGTTATTGTATTTGTGCTTTTACACTGTTATTTTTTATAGACATTTATATAACCCCATCCAGCAGATCACATCACACTTCTTTACCTTGAGCTGTCGACGGACTCGCTCGATGAAAAACTTCCAGCAGTTTTCTCTCGTATCCATCGTTCCTGAGCCACGGACCTCTGGCCTCACGCTATTAATGATGTTCTCCATCTCATCATCAGCAAATAGGTCAGGAATCTCTCCTGAAATTCATCAAATAAATCAGGATTTTATTCTTCTATCTAAACTCAGGGCGATAATAGAAGTGATTCACACAGAGAACAAATGCTAATGCTAATGCTAAAACATGAGGATGAAGACAATAATTAAACTAATTTAAATAACTAATTAAAAATATTATTATTATATATATATTATAATTATTAACCCGTCTAAGATCTGCACCAAACAGGAAGTCGTTAAAAAAAATAAAGAACTCAAAATGAATTTGTTCTGGACCACCAAGCCTTTCATAATAATCGTTGACTTATGAATATATATAATATATAATAACAATCTGCCACTGACCATTGGACAGAATAGAATGGAGATACCTCTTTGACACCCCCAAAAGATTTGGTCTGGGAGAAAAAATATTTGAAATATGTCTGATTATTATACACAGAACCAAATGCTAAAATTGTAACAAATAGTTGAGGTATATTTAAGATGAAAATTACAGGCCTCTCATCTTTTTGAAATGTTACAAAGGTTAGAACTGAACAACCAGAGGTTAAAGAACCCAAAACTAAAAAATACTGTACATTTCATAAAGATACAAAAGGTCTTTTTCAGGGAACATGAAGTGTGTTAACAATGTAAATCTGTTCTGCAACAATGAAGGTTGAATCAGTCTTGAAAGCTGGTGCTACTCATTCCTACAGATGTTCCTACTTTTCCTGGTTCCTTCCAACCTCCTCTGTCTGCATAAAAACAGTGGAACACACTGTGGTACCAGACCCTCATGAGCACCAGCTGAACAGTATTGTTCATGGATTCCATCATTTCTTTTTACACTATAATTACTTATTTACTCATTTTCAGTTAAAAACTGGAAAAATATGGTGTTCTATAACTTTTGACAGGTAGTGTATTTATACAATATATGTGTGTCCATATATATGTTTCATATATGTATATATAAAATATTTTATGTATGTAAATGTGGATGTTTTTTTAAATGTAACTGTTGCACTATTGATTGTTTTGAATTAAAAAGAAGAGAAGCACATTGCTATAGAACATATGAAGGATTGCAGAGGTTTTCTGTAAAGGAAGTGACCGCGCTGCAAACAGGAAGTGACCACACTGCAGACAGGAAGTGACCACAGAGATAGTAGCGAGCAGAGAGTAGATGATAGGTTCCTCTTCGGGGGTCAACCCCATATAGATTTATTGATAGTTTCAGGATGAAATCTAATAATTGTGGCAACTCCTTATAATTTAGAATATATACAGTATATACTTTATGTATTGATCAAGGCTTTAAATTAGGCACAAAGGTTGATCCTGTTCTCTTAATATCTTATATTTGTTATGGTGGAGATATTGAAGCATTTGGTGACGTTAGAAAATAAGACCCATGACAGTTTTTACCTGACGCCAACAGATCATTGACAAGGACCAAGAACTTCTCGTCTGCCACCTGGGCATCCGTCATCAGGAAAACTGTCCCGATGTTCTTCACTCCAGCTTTAATGTAGAGAGAGGCCAGGTCACTCTGTAGGACCACACAATGACAGAAAGATGAACAAACCAGTAAGGTTACATTTGTTAAAGTGATCCTCCACTGTTGTTTTAAGTTTGGTCTAAAATATTCTAAATGTCCTAATAAGTAGATCTATGTCTAATAAAACGCATTAATATGCTCCATATTCATTTAATGTCCTTTTAAAAACAGGACTACTTTACAGTTCTATTTCATCCCTGCTGACCGCCAGAGGCGGTGCTTTAAGCACTGAATATTCCCCTTCACGTATGCGCAGTGCGAGTATGTATACCAACAATATCACCCGTGACCCCTGGATGACCCAGAGGAAGTTTATATCTTCCGGTATCACTCCAGGGTACTTTCCTTTTTTTCTTCTTGCACGGAGTTACTGGAATACTGTGCATACAGCTGCTGTCGCTAGTAGCTCCGTGACCGTGGTAGGTTGGAGCAGCGTGCACCAGGAGCTGCGACAGTGAGTGTTTGGGTAGCGCTAGCTTCACCCATTAGCAACCTCTGTTGGCACAGGCCACGTTAGCGCCGCCTCCCCCCAGCATATGGTTTGTGTTTGGTCCCGACGACACACGCTGACAAGGTAAGTAGCCGCTTATTCGGCAGATCAACGGTTGTCTTTATAAAAATGAGAGAGATGGTCGGTGAAGGCTGCATTTGAGCAGCCTACTAGCCGACTTTATTTGTTTGCTGGTGGGTTGTGTGCGCACGCCCGGAGCCCAGTGTGGATTTGTTTACATTAGCTTCACCGGCTAAGCTAGTGTCATCTTCTGTTAAAGAGCCCAGTTTGGGTGAGGACCACAGTACAGTGGTTGTTTTTTTCTTTAGTATATTGGGCCTCTACTGTGCAGGCAGCGTGCGCGCTCCCTTCCCCAGTATACGGTCCCTATACTCGACTTGGACTCAAGGTGAATGTGGAAAAAAGTTGCCTGGTGCCATCCCGGGTCACAACTTTCATTGGGGTTTTAGGTAACAGTGTAACTATGACGGAAAACCCTCCCCCCACCGTGTGGACGGTATTTTTCGCCAGCTCACCTTATTCAGGGAGGGCCGCTGGCTGACCTATGTTTCTTTCCTCCGTCTTTTGGGCAAGCTAACGTCAGTCTCGGGGGTAGTTCCTCTGGGCTTGCTGTCGCTGCGCCCGCTGTAGAGGTGGCTGAACAGTTTTCATTTGGATGCCAAGCGGCACAGGAGCAGGAGGCTCAAGGTCTCACAACAGTGTCTTTGCGCCCTGGCTCCGTGGAGGGACAGGGCTTACTTGCTCAGAGGCGTTCCTATAGGCTCCGTTCCGTCTTGCAGGGAGGCCGTTACCACAGACGCATGCCCTTCAGGATGGGGTGCGGTGTGGCAGAGCTGGACGGCCCAGGGGCTTTGGCCTGTGGAAGACCAAGGTGCACACATGTGTTGGAGCTGTGTGCGGTTCACCTAGCTCTCAAGCACTTCTTGCCGCATCTGAGGGACAAGCATGTCCTTGTGCGGTCAGACAACACGTCTACAGTGTATCACATAAACCATCAGGGCGGTACCAAGTCTGCACGGCTGCTGGAAGTGGCAAGGGAGCTCCTCACATGGGCAGCTCCCCGCTTGATCAGTATACGAGGAATGCATATACCGGGAGAGCAGAACCACTTGGCGGACTTCCTCTCCCGTCGGAAACCTCCGTCAAGGGAGTGGCACCTCCACCCGGAGGTAACGAACATTATATGGAGCATATCCGGCAGGGCAGAGGTGGACTTCTTTGCTTCGGAGCAGTCGACCCACTGCCCTCTGTGGTTCTCCTTGGCCGAGACAACCAGTCCTCTCGGCCAGGACACATTGGCTCATCCTTGGCCGGGTGGCCTCCTGTATGCCTTCCCTCCGTTTCCTCTGATTCAGCTGGTACTCCACAGGGTCCTTCAGGAGGGCCACAGGATCCTGCTTGTAGCTCCCTTCTGGCCAGGAAAGAGCTGGTTCCCGCTGCTGCACAGCCTCTGTCACGGCGCACCGTGGTGCCTTCCCGACAGGCGGGATCTCCTGTCCCAACTGGCCGGGCGGATTTGGTACCCCAATCCGCAACTCCTTCAACTGTGCGTTTGGCCACTGGGGGGCCCGAGACACTCCTGAGCGTCTGTGCCGACCCAGTTAGATATACTATGAATGCAAGAGCGCCTTCTACTCGCCTCCAGTATGAGAACAGATGGAAACTGTTTTCCGACTGGTGTACAAGGCGGGAGGTGGACCCTGTGCACTGCCCTGTGCCAGCTATTCTGGACTTTCTCCAGTCCCTTCTGGACAAAGGGCTTTCTCATTCAACGCTGAGAGTCTATGTTGCAGCAATATCTTGCAGACATGTAATGGTCGACAATGGCACGATTGGTAGCCACAAGCTGGTGTCCCTTTTTTTGAGAGGAGCTTGGAGGTTGCATCCTCCGAGAGCCACAAGGACTCCAGCATGGGATTTTCCCCTGGTGCTGGAGGCACTGGGCCTTCCACCGTTTGAGCCCTTGACACAAGCAGCGCTGAAGTGGGTTACCCTTAAGACTGCGTTCCTTCTGGCCATTTCATCCGCAAAGTGTGTCAGTGAGCTGCACACCCTGTCAATCAGTGACACATGTCTGAGGTGGAATTCGAACAGGTCAGGAGTCACTCTGTGGCCGAACACAGCTTTTCTCCCTAAAGTGCTGTCCTGCGCTCACCTCAACCAGCCCATTCGGCTGACACGGTTCAACCCTTCTTCCGTGGAGCCAGAGGTTCAGTCAGTTGTGCCCAGTGCGTGCCCTTGAAGCCTACATTGCAGCTACTGTAGGTTTTCGAGGGTCTGATCAGCTCTTTCTCTGTTATGGTGGCCCTAACAGGGGTGGCGCTGTCTCCAAGCAGCGCCTGTCCAACTGGATCGTCGATGTGATTGCCCATGCATATCGGGCAAGTAACCGTCTCATCCCATCTGGTGTGCGGTGCCACTCTACCAGGAGTGTTGCTACGTCATGGGCTGCCCTGAGGGGAGTGCCCCTGGAGGACATCTGTGCTGCGGCCTCATGGGCAGCGCCAGGCACTTTCTCCAGATTCTACAGGGTGAATGTAGCCACACCCCATCCATTCGCTCTGGTCCTTCGGCCAGAGTCCTCTGACCCTACACACTGAAGGGTGGTAAGCAGGATTCTTCGTGACTTTTCTGGTACAAGTCATTCAGTGCTTAAAGCACCGCCTCTGGCGGTCAGCGGGGATGAAATAAAACGAAGAGTTACGAATGTAACTATGGTTCTATGAATCCCGAATGACCGCCAGAGCTCTTTGTCACTCAGAACCCTCGTGTGCTCGCAAGAAGATTCTGTAGGAAAGTACCCTGGAGTGATACCAGAAGATATAAACTTCCTCTGGGTCATCCAGGGGTCACGGGTGACGGGTGTTGGTATACATACTCGCACTACGCATGCACGAAGGGGAATATTCAGTGCTTAAAGCACCGCCTCTGGCGGTCATTCGGGATTCATAGAACCATAGTTACATTCGTAACTCTTCGTTTTAGAGCCTGTGTTCCTCCATCTTGAAATCATGTGATTGATGATGTCACATGGCCCCACTGCCTGTAATCATCCATTGTTTTCTATTGGAGTGAAACATTCAGCCTGATTTATAGATTATTTAGTAGTTTTTTAGATCATTTAACAGCTTTTTCAGTCACAATGACTAAAAGGAAAAGTTAAAGATGTCGCTCTAAACCTCTTTTGTTTACAGAAGTATAAAAACACCCAAATACAATCTATGACCACAGGGGATGACTGTTCCAACTCTGAGGTTAGGTAGTAGACAATGAAGCAGAGAAGAAGAGCTCTCCTAAGGGCCTTTTTTTACTCTCCCTTAAACAGTGCACTGACACGCTCTGGTGGCTGAAGTTAGAGAGTAAATCACAGACTGTTTAAGGACTTTAGGGTTTAAGTTCTTGGGTCATCGTCTACTGTACAACCAAACCTCAGAGTTAAAACCGTCGCCCTCTGCACTCACAGATTTATTTCAGATCACAAATACTTTTATCCATTTTTTGTAAATAAAAGAAGTTCACATCGACATCTTTAACTTTTCCTAGTTTTTAGAGCAACCAAAAGCAGCACAAGTTGTCATTGAGTCTGAAAAAGCTACTGAATGATCTAAAATCAGGCTGAATGCTTCACTAAAATAAAAAACAATGGGATGTTTACAGGCAGTGGGGCCATATGACATCATCAATCACATGGTTTCAAGATTTTAGGTCAAACTTGTAAAAAAAAAAACAAAAAACATGTGGATCCCTTTAAGGAGCAGCTTTTTATAAACACTGAAACATTCTGTATAATGGTATTAATGTCAAATGTTAAACTTGTATCTAAAGGTTATTTGTAAGAAAAGAGCTGCTTAACATACACTGTTTCTAATTGGAGCCAAAGCTACTTTAACTTTAATATATTGTTGTGTGAGGTAACGCTGCTGCAAATGAGCCTTAAAAGTGTTTAAGTTTAACCTCTTCAGCCACAACAGACCCACCAGTGGGGGCAGCCCCAGCAATCGTGACTCTCATGGGTCTAAATGTTGTAAAGAATGAATGAAATCACATATTCTATACCTCTTTGTAATACTAAGACACTATAGAAGATAAAACTGTAGCCAACGCACATTCAGAACACACACACCAGGACATTATGTTTTTTTTTACCTTGTCTACACATGATGTCAAAGGTCAACACTATAAGAAGTGTAATCTTTTTAACACATCAATGTATGTTTTGTTATTGCAATTAAATAAGTGAATTTATTTTAATGCATAATTGTGACCATCACCAGCCCTCCATAAGGAAGGGTAAGAAAGCTTTTATTATAGGGAGAATATAAAAAGAGAAAGCAGTGTTACACCTAGGTGGAGGGGGGGGTGGGGTGGGGGGGCGGGGGGTGAGAGACTTGAGGTGGTAAATGTAAAGGGTGGGGAAATGTTGATTATTGTAAAGTGAGAGTGAGGTGTGTAGTTGTAGTTGTGTATATTGTGTTTATTATGTTGTGTAATCAATCCAGTCTGGTGACCAGTGTGAAGCTTAGGTATAATGGTGGTGTCTGTGGACAGAGGGAAGGAGTGAGTGGTAATACCTAAAACAGGTATGTAGGATTAACGTGTCTCAAGTTAAGCCCAGTACTAGTTTTATCTACAGTCTAAGACACGTCAGTGCATCATAGTGTATGTGTAAGAACCGCTACTGCTGCCCCAGGCCCGAAGATGCAGCCAGGCTAGCAGAGAGAGCAGGAGCCAGGGAGCCCAGGCCACCACCCCACGGTCGAGCAGCCCCCCAAACGTCCCCAAGATCCCAAGCTGAGAGGCAGCCACCACCCCCCACATACACACCCAAGAAAGCCCCAAGGAGCCGAGGACCCAGCACACCCCGCCAACACCCCCAACCCGAAGGCCCCCTGCCAGTATCCACCCCGAAACCCCCATCAACACCCCCGCACCGAACCCCCCGAGGGGAAGGCCAAGAAAGCCCCTCGACCGAGACCCTAGCGGAGGAGCCAAGGCCCACGCCCAGCAGACGGCCAGAGCCGGCAGGGACCGGACCCCAGAATAAAAGCAGCACCGGGAGCAGCCCACTCAGGAACAACGACCACATCCACAGTCTACGAGTCGCCCCGCTGGCCCCCAGGTGCACCAACCGAGCCCCCTAGAGCGTCCCAGATCACCCTTTATCAATGGTGTTTTTTTCTCTGTCAGTTAGAAAGTTTAAAAGCAACAGTAAAATCTGCTCAGGGAGGTTTAAATACGACGATGAACATCCAGCCCCCCAAGGGTTGGGTATGGGTGTGTGGTACACCAAGTGAGTGAGCCACACCAGCTGGGAGTGAAGTGTCCATGTAGTGAGCCTGTCTGGTGTGAGCTCGGCCCGTCTGCATGGTGGGCCACCAGAGAGGGTAGATGGAGCAGACAGGCACACGGCAAAGAGGGAAAATTTGACAATTCTGCATTTTTCCACTGCTGTGAGTCACTAAATAAACACAGATCTATATAATAAGAGTCTACGTGAAACTACAGGCTGAGCTGAATCCACTGATATACATGTCAGATATGTTACGTACCAAAACAACGCCACAAAATCACAAAATACACAGTGGAAAAAATCAGTAATAATGATAAATGGTGTCTTTGTTGTTTCTGATCAAAAGTTGCTCCAATGTGCATAAAACTCCATATTGTAGTTTTTTATACAAAAACATGTGTATCTTTGGCTTAATCTTTATTATTATCACCAAACTTGCTGCAGTTAACGTCCATACATTAGTTCAATTATTTCTGCCTGTGAATTGGGTTTTAATTTAAATCTCTACAGATTTCTGTATTTAAAACATGATTTATTGTCACTCAGTATCATATATTTCACATCATCTGTAACCACTGAGGGTTTTTGGAGAAGAGGCTGAGGGTTGAAGATGACTGACAGAGTTCTTCTCAATGTTTTATGTGAACTGACCAAAGTTTACTTCCACAATACCGATGAAGTCATTTGAATCATTCTTATGTGTGATAGCAGACTAACTCCATAGAAAAAGAAGTGAGATGATGTCCTGGTCCTACCTTCAGGTCACACATACTGTAGCCCTTTCTCAGGGTGATCTGATAAACCTCCAGGTTAGAGATGAAAGCTGCCAGTCGGGTCAGGCTCTGCTTGCCGCTCCCTCCCACCCCCACCAGCAGAGCGTTCCCCCGTGGACACTCCAGGATCCGGTTGATACGGCAGCTGGAGGAGGAGCAGACATGAGGGGGCAGATTAACAACAGAGGAGATACAGAGCGTCTCTGAGTCATCAGACCAGCAGTTTAAAGCTGCTCACATGGACAGAGACAGAAAATATCTCAAATCTATCACATTCATCTGCTCACCTCCTTCATCCATGTACCCTTTGTTCTTTGGTTAAAACCTAATCACAATTACAAATAAACAGTGGTTATTTTGTTTTACTGACTTAAAATCTAAACAGAAAAAAACAGAGATGCAACGTTTTTCTGTTTTAAAAATAAATCTTGTTCTGTTTGTGATATTTGGATATTTACGGTAAACTATGGACGAGAGCTTCATGTTTTAATCCCACTACACAGATGAACACAGGCCAACACATAAGTCACAATACTTATGAAGTGGTGAATTGAAACGTTATTAATACATGTTTGGACCGTAACACTGTTGAGTAACGGTATTCTCAGATTTCCAGCATCAATAACTCTTTAACGAAACGTCATCGACACATAAATGACACATCTTTACCATCAGTGTGAGGTGGACAACAGCAGAGCAAACCCCGCCCCCGTCTGTGGGTCCATCTGTGTGGTGAGATTAAAATATGAAGCTCTCCTCCATAGTTTACCATTAATATCCAAATTTCAACAGAACAAGATTTAATTTCAAAACAGAAAAACGATGCTAATCTGGTTTTTAATTTTTCTGTATTTCTGTTTTGGTTTTAAGTCAGAAAAACCAAATTTGTTATTTTGATTTGGTTTTAAAACAGAAAAACCAAAGAACAAAGTGTACAAAGGTTCTCCTTTTCCTAATTATTCAAAGCACACGCACACACACACACACACACACACACACACACACACACACACACACACACACACACACACACACACGAGCTTTTACAATAATTAACTTCAAAGTGATCGATGCTCAAATCAGTTCCTAAATTGATCTTATTTTAATCTAATTACTGCTGACTCATCATATGGTGATCCTATCAGGATGGTAACGTTAGTGTTCACACTGATGAGATTCATTTTCTCTGTTTTTTGGTCAGTGACGGGGGGGGGGGGGGGGCTGAACTCTAAACTAAACTCTACAGTGAGTTTAAAGAACATGGAACAGAACATATGAAGGATTATTACAGACTTTAGAACTGTAGTTATTTATGGGTCACATGACATCAAAGGTAGAGGCAGCAAACCAACAATGAACTGAGCCAGTGAATGTTTGTAAAGATAAGCTGACCATCCAACACAATCATCCAACGCCATCCATCCAACACCATCCATCCAACACAGCCATCCAACACAGCCATCCAACGCCATCCATCCAACGCCAACCATCCAACACCAAGCATCCAACTCCATCCATCCAACACTAACAATCCAACACAGCCATCCAACACAGCCATCCAATGCCATCCATCCAACGCCAGCGATCCAACGCCAACCATCCAACCCAGCCATCCAATGCTAACCATCCAACGCCAACCATCTAACTCCATCCATCCAACTCCAGCCATCCAACACAGCCATCCAACACCAACCATCCAACACAGCCATCCAACGCCATCCATCCAATGCCAACCATCCAACGCCAAGCATCCAACTCCATCCATCCAACACTAACAGTCCAACACAGCCATCCAACGCCATCCATCCAACGCCAGCCATCCAACGCCAACCATCCAACCCAGCCATCCAATGCTAACCATCCAACGCCAACCATCCAACTCCAGCCATCCAACTCCAGCCATCCAACACAGCCATCCAACACCAATCATCCAACACAGCCATCCAACGCCAGCATCCAACACCATCCATCCAACACTAACCATCCAACACCATCCATCCAACACTAACCATCCAACACTAACCATCCAACACTAACCATCCAACACAGCCATCCAACACAGCCATCCAACGCCATCCATCCAACACCAGCCATCCAACGCCAACCATCCAACCCAGCCATCCAATGCTAACCATCCAACGCCAACCATATAACTCCATCCATTCAACTCCAGCCATCCAACGCCATCCATCCAACGCCAACCATCCAACACAGCCATCCAACGCCAAACATCCAACGCCAGCCATCCAATGCTAACCATCCAACGCCATCCATCCATCCAACACCATCCATCCAACGCCATCCATCCAAAACCAGCCATCCAACGCCAGCCAACCAACACCAGCCTTCCAACACCAGCCTTCCAAAACCAGCCATCCAACGCCAGCCAACCAACACCAGCCATCCAACACCAGCCATCCAACACCAGTCATTCCACACCATGTGGGATGACTGGTAGGAATGTAAACTTATCTTCCTCTTCAGCTCATCATTATTTTCCAACCTTAAACCATCTCTTCTTCTGCTTCTTTATTTACTGTAACTATGTATTTTATTTTAACTCTTGGCTTTGACACGTGAAGTGACACTTTAGTTTTTATTCCTTTCCTTCAGACTTACATGTGTGCCATGGCGTCCTCAAACAGCACCAGGTTGAGCGTGGCGTTGACCTCGTTGTATGAGTCCAACGCCTCCGTCAGGGTTCTACTGAGGCTGCTCCACGACTCTACTGCCATGTACTGGGCCTGCCCCAGCCCACGGGAAAAGTGGCAGTACAGGTTCAGCTTCCCCGCCTCCTCCAGAGTCTCTGCTGTGTCCTAGGGCAGGGAAACACACACACACACACACACACACACACACACACACTGTCAGCGTGCCATCAGTGTGAAGCCTAAACACTGTGGACAGGGACGCAGCTGAAGCTGAATCTCTCACGCACACACTGACCTAGTTCATTGAATCGTTCCTCCACAGAGATGGAGTCAAACTTAGTGCTGCAGTAGGTGTGAATGATGACAAATTGTCATATCACAACCTGCTTTTGTCACATTTGAAGTTTTCTACTGGTTTCTACAGAGAGCGGAGACCTCCACTGTAGCTCAAGGTGGTTGAATACAGACATGAACATTGAAGAATTATTAAACTGTCTTTGGTGCCAAAAGATGGTATTCACATGAGGTTTATACACTTTTTTATACACTAGACATCCTCATCAAAGGTGGTCAGCTACAGGGTGATCATTTCTGACACTTCTATATCACATTTCAATGCCTTTTATGCACATTTTTTCTACTTTCCAGACATGTTCAGCACGTATAAACCCTTTCCACCACTTTTACACCTAATGTCACATATGTTGACCTATTATTATCACTTTTAACCTTTTTTCACCATATTTCATGTTTATACAGTCATGTGGAGACAGGACCATCTATAAGGGGGAATAAAGGAGAGATTTTTGGGGTCCATCCATAAAGTCAGTAAAATGATGGTCCATTGTTCTATGAATCTGTGATAACCACATTTATTTATTCATCTGAATAATATCCACTGTTAGTGAACAAACGTCTACAGACCAGCTTCATGTTTTCAGCTGCTTCCTGATTGGCTGTCAGTTTGTTTATAGGTGGAGCTTCTGATAAAAGAGTGTTGTCCAGACTTATTGATCATTAATAATAATTACATTTTATAAAACATCTTGTTATGGAAGGGTAAGAAGTCAAGTCTTCCTGAGTCAAAAAACTTAAGTCACGAGTCATTTGTTTTCAAGCCTAAGTCAAGTTGGAAGACCTTCATGATTTAATCAAGTGGAGTCTAAAGTCATGTGACTCCAGTCTACACCTCTGAACATTAATAGCAGTAGTTGACTCTATTAACCATGATTAGCATGTTTGCTATGATTCTGGGAAGTGTATTAGCAGTAAAGTAACTAAACGTGGAAAGATGATCAAACTGAAAGAAAACAGAAAAGTGTCATGAACTTGTGAAAGAAAGAAGAAGAAAAGCAGAGACATCATCATAGACCAACTCAATGCCTTCACTGCACTTCTTTCTGTCACACTCAGCACTTTGATCACATGGTTGACCCCCCCCCCTTCCAGGACACTGGTTCTCCCCCTTTTTCTGCTGAATCATTCATTAAGTCCCCATCATGGCTTCAGCCCTGAATCATATTGTTCCTGATTGTAAGGCTTCACTTTGTAGACACAACATTGACTAGTTTCACTCGTATTTTGTCAACTATTGTGTTTCATTAAAGAGGAAACATCTCCTAACCAGTGGGTGTGCACCGTAGCTCCTCCCACTCAACGTTCTTAGAGCTCCCCCTACTGACTGGCTTTAGTATAAGTAAATAATAATTTTAAATAAGTTATTTGAGTTTGAAAAACAGGATTTTACGTCACATATGACAATGATTGACAGTCGCAGATCTTGCGTAGCTCTCTTTGTGAATAACAGTTACATTGTGAAGAAAAGCTGAAACATCATAAATTAGATATTAGAGTGTAAATAAATGGTGGTTATGTTCTAACCTCTATAATCTGATCAAGACGTTGGTAGAATGTCCAGTGGGAAATATACGTATGTTCTTGGCGTAGCTGGGTTGCGTAAGTCATCAGGGTAATATGCTAAATGGGCGGGGCGTGTTACCAAGGCTCCTCCCGCTGGACCCTACTGCACAGACTCTGGCTCCAAATTGAAGATGGAAGCGCCCCTAATTATTGTCACTTTTAACCTCTTTTCACCATATTTCATGATTATTTTTGCCAATTTAACTCCATTCATAATTTGTCATTCCCATTATTTGCCAGTTTAATTGAATTGTTCCTACTTTTTAAGCTACAATAGCCCAAATTACCACTTTTAAGTCAATATTGACACTTTGAACCCCTTTTCCCACTTATTCTGTCTATTTTTGTCCACTCTAATTTGCAACTTTTAATTAATTTCTGTGTGAGGCTGCTACTACTTCAGTGGGACATGACTGCAGTGCATGAGAGAGTAAAAGTGATGAAACCTATTCAGATGTTTCATAATTTTCCATCCCAACAGCTGATTCCCACCATTCTCTTCCTCTAGCTGTTCCATAGATCTGCACTCCATTCTCATCCTCTTAGACTAAAAACTCTCACCTCATAGAACTTTTTCACCGTGTCCACCTGCAGCTTATCAAAGAGCTGAAAGTCGTGCTCTTCCACCAGTTTGTCTCTGTAGACCCGGCTGGACTCGTGCAGGTAGATTTTCAGCAGGTCTGCGGGAACTTTCAGACACTCTGAGGTACAGAAGAGGACGCCCTGGGCAGGGGAGGAGAGAGAGAGTTTCACTGATGTATCCCATTCAGCAGATGGAGACGCACACACATTGATGGATATAGAGTGGGCAGCTGTCAGCAGGTCTACTCTTTCATCTCACACTAAAGTAGAAAAGTTCAATGGAGATGTGGAAAGAAGGGATCATGAAAAATGTATAGCTCGTTTCCAACAAAACCAAACGTGTGCCTGAAATCTTTTGTTTATTGATCTCTATTTCTGATCAGATCTCTCGTCTGAATATGAACAAAGAAACCATAAAAACGTGCTGAGATACTATATATATATACATACATATTAACCAAAAGTACAGCTGCACTTATTGTTATTATTTAAACTGTAAAGCTTTAGTTTAGCCTTTTTTACATTTCTATAAATAAACCTTCAGAGACGCCGTCCCCGTTGTTACATGTGACGTCATCAGCCGTGTGTGTGTGTGTGTGTGTGTGTGTGTGTGTGTGTATGTGTGAAAGATCATACTAAAGATAACGATCAGTACCAGTCCGTCTCCCGTGTCTAATACTTGTTATGAGGACAAACTGGAGATGAGGTGTGTGTTCTTGCTGAAGTTTGTTGTGTTCGGAAGAAAAGTCAGTGCAAGAAGCAACTTTAGCACGAGTGTACAGAGCACCAGAGACGCTACAAACAGCACAGAGGACAGCACAGCTGTGGGTGGAGGAGGTGGATTCTCCACAATGGACAGCAAACAACTACTGTAATTTCCAGACTATAAGCCAGAGCCAGATCAGAACATCCTGGATACATGATGTTCTGATCTCTGTTCTGATCTTTATAGCCTGGAAATTATGGTATATGGTGAAGAAACTTCACTTGGTGCTAGCATTAACACACAATATACAGGACCTGGAGGAGTTTATCATTACGTATTTGCAACGTAAGAGGAACCGATAAGCGGAATTGACAGGCAAGGAAACAATTCCTAGGAATTGGATTACTGGGAACCGGTTCTCAGTGATTCCCATCCCTATAGCTAATGCTAGGCTAAATCTAGCTAAGGTTAAAGCTAGCTAAGACTAGGCTAGATATAGCTAATGCTAAATCTAGTAAATATTAAAGCTATGATAATGCCAATGCTAGCTTATGCTAATACTAGGCTAAACCTAACTAAGGTTAATGCTAGCAAAGACAAGGCTAAATATAACTAATGCTAGGCAAATGCTAGCTTATGCTAATGCTAGACCAGGGGTCCCCAACCCTGGTCCTCAAGGGCCTCTATCCAGCATGTTTTAGATGTTTCCATCTTCCAACACACCTGATGAAATGACCAGGATGGTTATCAGGTTTCTGCAGAGCTTGATGATGAGTTCATCGTTTGAATCAGTTGTGTTGGAAGAGGGAAACATCTAGAACATGCTGGATAGTGGCTCTTGAGGACCAGGATTGAAGACCCCTGTGCTAGACTAAATCTAGCTCAGATTAATGCTAGCTAAGACTAGGCTAAATATAGTTAGTGCTAATGCTAGGCTACTGCTAGTTAATGCTAATGCTAAGCTAACGCTAGGCCAATGTTAATGCAGTTTTTGCATCCTCACTTGCATTTTGTTCAGGAAATGCAAATATTCTCGTTAACATTGTTGTATATATTTATTTATTATTTTAGGGGGGGGGGGGGTTAAACTAAAGGAGAGGGAGAAGAAAATGACAGAATGTTTACATCTTGGGCTGTGTGTCGACCATCGTCAGTAGAACCCCCCCCACCCCCAAAGCAAACTCAGTGACAACTGGCAGATGATGAGCTTAGTGAATGATTGATGAGTCTCAGCTCCCTGGAGGAGGAAGTGTTCCCACTGGGACCATGTGGGATGTTTGTTCCCCTCTGTGCTCAGCAGAACCCCCCAGGAGGCAGAGCCAGCAGATGTTGTGTTTGCAGCCCAACTACGACGTGTTGTAATCACAGATTCATCTCCTGGGGTAAAGCAGCTCAATGTGATCTGATCTGAGCCATGTGACGATTGGCTGCTAAACCCACTGTGTAATGGTGCAGGATTACAATTATGATGTAATTGAAATTATAATTGCCATGGAAATTCAAAAAGAATTAAACTCAAAACTGAGGAACCGTTTTATCATTTTATCATCTAAATAATATATATATAAATTTATGAGTATAGTGATATAAAAAAGGCTCACACCATAAATATTAATACCAATATAGTCATTGATTATGAAGCCTAACAAGGTAACTAATAGATGAGAAACTAATTAATGATATTGCATTAGAGATGCTAACAGAAAGCTAACACAAGAGGAAGGTTGCGTTATTTATTAAAGGCTCAGTAATGTGTGTGTAGAAGAAGAATATACGTCTGGTTTTGTAGCTGTTCAGTGATTGGCTGAGACTGTAACATCTGAGCAAAGTTTTGTGTGCATGGCGCTGACTTTGGAGCCTTTACCTCCTTTAGCTCCCGCTCCTCCTTCACTGCTTTGTTGGGATTAGAAGAGTTGTGTTGTCAGCGTGTATCTGAGTGTGTGAAGCTGACAGCTGCTCTGAGCCGCTAACACACATCACACACACATCACACACACATATTGTTTCTCTCGTCTCCCCCCCACCCCCCACCCCCCCACCCCCCCTCCAGGGTTCTGGAGCTCATTTACGCTGACGTGGGGCAGACAGGCCTGTAGACGTGGATCTCTCCCTATTAGTGGAGCTGGGCCTGGACACGTCTCATTTAGAACCACAGGGGAGAGAGATCACAGAGTGGAGAGTTATTCTAGAAGAATGTTTAACAAACAAGTAGATTAAAGGTTTTTAAATAAATGAATTAGGTTTGCTTTAATCCTCAGTATATGTTATATTAAATCTATATATGAATGTTAAATCTTAATCTAAATCTAAATGTCATAGGTAAAACTAAACTAAATATTTAGCCAATATGCAAATTCACCAAAAGAAACCATCTAAAAGCTAATTACGGTATTAGCTAAATATTTAGTTTCACCCGTGACATTGACTTTTAACATTTAGATTTAATGTTTAGATTTAACATTTAGATTCAACACTGTCATATTTTAACGAAGAAAAAAAGTCACTAATTTCACATGTATTGCTGTAAATCTGGTCAAAAGTAAGTTTTTTGTATTTATTCAATTTACTTATTTTTTTTTTAACAAAATATTTTTTAAATGTAATTTGTTGCTAAATGTTGCTGTTTATTTTTGCATGCCCATAGTATTGCTATAATGGTACGATGCTAATAGAGATGCTAATAGAGTAGCAACTAAACTGTGTGTCGTCTCTGATTAGAGCTAAAGTTGTTCCTGCAGTGAAGGAGACATTCTGTGTTCTGTATCATTATTGATCAGTGATCACATGATTGATCATGATGAACACATTGATCAGTGAGCCCAGAGGAACCAGATGAAGCCTGTGTGATGTCACATGTAGCTAAAAGTTTGGGAAACACTTTTAATTTGTTCCCACGGCTCAAAGCTGTGGATGAAAAACTTTCCTCAAAGACTGTTTGTTGTTTTTGTCACATTAAGCACCTTTACAAGCGTTCTATGTCATTAGAAGTGATGATAATGAGACATCATCCTTTAGCTACGTCTTCACGTCTCACAGAAAAACAGCAGCACAAAAACACCTCCAATTATTTCTGCTGACAGACGTTTAAATCTGACAGTGGAACAGAAACAGGAAGTAGAGCTGCTCATCTGGAGCCTTTTGTCTTTCTTTCTTTACTGTTCTTTGCTGTTTTCTTTCTGTGGTAATGGGTCAGTCAACCTGTGCTGTGTACACCCATTAGAGTTAACGCACACACACACCCACGCACGTGTGCACAGTGAACAACACAAACCTTTAAACACTGTTGGTCACTGCTCTAACGTCTGTTTAAATACATTATTCAACCTCTTCATCTCTGCAAAGATACAATTATACTTGGATAGAAAACGCACCATTCTAACACGTTCTAACACAGTGGGACTGAACTGTTTATAAACAATACTAATATGATTTTTATTACATTTCATGGGAATTAACAGGAATAATTGGCCCAAAACAGCAAAAATATATTTTAGCATAATCTAAAAGATCAACATCAGTTATTTAGAATTTACGGTGATGTTCTCCTTCTCCAGCCAAGAAACACAAGAAATCACAGAAATATTAAAGTAAAAACACATAGAGCGGGGACCCTCCAAAATAAAGGTCCCAGAGAGCGGGGACCCTCCAAAATAAAGGTCCCAGAGAGCAGGGACCCTCCAAAATAAAGGTCCCAGAGAGCGGGGACCCTCCAAAATAAAGGTCCCAGAGAGCGGGGACCCTCCAAAATAAAGGTCCCAGAGAGCGGGGACCCTCCAAAATAAAGGTCCCAGAGAGCGGGGACCCTCCAAAATAAAGGTCCCAGAGAGCGGGGACCCTCCAAAATAAAGGTCCCAGAGAGCGGGGACCCTCCAAAATAAAGGTCCCAGAGAGCGGGGACCCTCCAAAATAAAGGTCCCAGAGAGCAGGGACCCTCCAAAATAAAGGTCCCAGAGAGCAGGGACCCTCCAAAATAAAGGTCCCAGAGAGCGTGGACCCTCCAAAATAAAGGTCCCAGAGAGCAGGGACCCTCCAAAATAAAGGTCCCAGAGAGCAGGGACCCTCCAAAATAAAGGTCCCAGAGAGCAGGGACCCTCCAAAATAAAGGTCCCAGAGAGCAGGGACCCCCACTGTAGCTGAAGGTGGTTGAACACAGACATGAACATTGAAGAACAGTCATGTGGAGACAGGACCATCTATAAGGGGGAATAAAGGGGAGAGATTTTGGGGTCCATCCATAAAGTCAGTAAAATGATGGTCCATTGTTCTATGAATCTGTGATAACCACATTTATTTATTCATCTGAATAATATCCACTGTTATCCAGGAACGTTTATTATTATTATTATAGTCATCTTATAGATGGAAATCATGGTTTTAATCACTAATAAAATTAGTTCAAAGTGAATAAAAATGGTGGAAAATGAGGTGAAATGGGATTTTAAAAACCACAAAAATTGTTTAAAATTTGTAAATTAGAGTGGATAAAAACAGACAGAAAAAGTGGTAAAAAGGGTTGAAAATAATGGGCATGACAAATGGTGAAATATAAAATATGGTAAAAAGAGGTTAAAAGTGACAATAATGGTTCAACATGTGACATTAGGTGTAAAAGTGGAGGAAAGGGTTAATAACTGCTGAACATGTCTTGAAAGGGGGGGAAATGTGATGTAGAAGTGTCAGAAATGGGAGAAATGTAGCAAAAATACATTAAAAGGAGAAAAAATATGGCAAGAAAAAATGATGGAAATAGGTTGAAATATGGTGAGTTTAGTGGAGTTGCAAAAAAATGGTAAAAATAGGCTTAAATTGTCTGGTGACCAACTTCTAGTGTCTCCTGACCCCAAACTTAAATCAAACTTTTGAGCAGCAATTTCAATCTTTTACATCGTTTTTCTGAACAAAGTATCTTCAATTTATTGATCTATGAATCCTAAACTTTATCTTTATCTGATAAAATAAAAATAATTGTCCTGAGCAGCTTTAAAGCAGAGAATAAAAGCATTGAGGTAAAGTTTTTTAAGCACTGAGCTGTAGTCCAGCTATCAGATAAACTTAGCTATAGTTGGAATAATGTGATGATCGCTGCTTGTGTTAGCAGTAATGTCAGGGTACTCCTAATTAAAAAGATGATCAGCTGTAAAGTGCTGAATGTGTAATCTCACACCTCTATGCTCAGGGTAAAGTCCTGGATGGATTTATAGAAAGTGAAGTTCCTATAGCTGAGCAGCTTAAAGCATTAATTATACAGTGCAGTGTTAAGTGTTAAAGCGTGGCCTGGCCTCATGAAACCGTGGAGAATTCTGACAGAAATATTCCCCCTAAGCTTCTCTTGTGATATTATATTCATTTAAATACATTAAATCATCACTAACAGCCATGAGAGAGCAAATCTATTCAGCGTTGTTACACTTTTAGAGTCTGCTCTTAAATCAATATTCATTTAGAAGATGAATTACTGATGAGTCTGGTTCAGAACAATCACAACTTTTAACACACACACACACACACACACACACACACACACACACACACACACACACACACACACACACACACACACACACACACACACACACACACACACACACACACACACACACACACACACACACACACACTTTGAGTGCATGTTAAGGCTGTGCACGTTAGCATTGTGCACGTTAGCGCTATGTGTGTTAAGCCTGGTTTAAGCGGGCATGTCGTCAACGTGACGCAGAGGTTGACCCTTTCTGCATTAAAAAGCTCTTGTTTATCTTTTGGTCACAGAAAAATAAGTTTTATGTTTTTTAAGCATCTTAAAATGTAATTTATTTCTGAATTATTACTGACCTACTGTACTTAACTACGTGTATAGTTGGACACAAACATTAAAACAACGGTTTCAAAATGTGCACTTTATTATTCAATATAAACATAGGAAACTCGTAAACAAAGTATAAAAGTATATTGAGCAGACTGTCAACTGCTCTGGTCAACAGTCACACGGGGGGTGAGAGGACTCAGACCCCCATAGAGCAGAGAGAGAGTAGTGAGGGAACCTGGTCCATGGACCCCAGGAAGTGGAGAGTTGGAGTGGGACATCACTTTAAACATAACGTCATATCTATCAGCCTCCACAGCAGTTAGTCTATGTTTACTGTTAATGAAACACACACACACACACACACACACACACACACACACACACACACACACACACACACACACACACACACACACACACACACACACACACACACACACACACACACACACACACACACACACACACACACACACACACGTCCGTCTCTGTTCTCTCTGTGACTCAATCCACTGTAGAAACAACTCTCGTATCGCTACGCTAAAGGTGAAACATGGCGGTGTGACTGGAAAAGGCAGTGATCGAGGCTGAGGTTTGGAGCTGACCAATCACAGCACTAGCTGACTACACACAGCAAGGCGTCGACTTGACCAGTAGTCAGGATTTTTGGAAGGTGCATGTAAGGTTACGGGGGAGGGGGTCTACGCCTACACGCGTCTACGGCGGGGGATTTTACGCAGAACCTTAAATTAGGTCAGTAATAATCCAGAAATAAGATGACATTTTAAGATGCTTAAAAAACAAAAAACATATTTTTTTTGAGTGACCAGAAAAAAAACAAGGGCTTTTTAATGCTTATTTGTAACAACCACACACAGCCACAGAGGGCCGACCTCTGCGTCACGTTGATGACATGCCCAAGGCGTAGGTCCTGATGCTGAACCAGGCTTTAACGCTGTGCACGTCAGCATTGTGGACGTTAACGCTGTGCACGTTAACGCTGTGCACGTTAACGCTGTGCACGGTAACGCTGTGGACGTTAACGCTGTGCACGTTAACGCTGTGCACGTCAGCATTGTGGACGTTAACGCTGTGCACGTTAACGCTGTGCACGTTAACGCTGTGCACGTTAACGCTGTGCACGGTAACGCTGTGGACGTTAACGCTGTGGACGCTGTGGACATTAACGCTGTGGACGTTAACGCTGTGGACGTTAACGCTATGTGTGTTACCTGGAATATGTTGGAGAGGTCTCGCAGGTTGAACACGTAGTGGAACTTGAGGGCGGTGGGGAGGAAGGTGGTGGAGATACGCTGATGAAGACTCAGGGCCAGCTGGATGAGGGTGGGGCCACTCCTCTGCAGGGCGGGGCTAAAGCCTTCTCCACTGAGGTGCTGAGACAGGATGGAGGTGTAGATGGTGCTCAACGCCTCGGCCCCAGGAAACGACAGAGCAAACACTGAGAAATGACGCTAGAGAGAAAACAGAGGTATTAGCTATATCTGTTAGCATCAGTTAGCTGTTAGCATCAGTTAGCTGTTAGCATCAGTTAGCTGTGATCCTCTGCTAGCTGCTAGCATCAGTTAGCTGTTATTATCTGTTTGCTGTGATTATCTATTAATCATAACATTTTATTAAATAAATTAGAACGGTATGTAATCAGGGGAGTGGTCTCCAAGTGGGTGGAAACCTATTTGACAAACAGGCATCAGTTTGTGAAGTTAAATGATGGTCGTTCTTCATGTCTTCATATACCATGTGGTGTCCCACAGGGGTCAGTATTGGGTCTACAGTTTTTCATTTTGTACATTAATGATTTATGCAATGTATCAACTTTTAAAGATGGTTTTATTTGCAGACAATACAAATATATTTTGTTCTGACAGTAACTTAGACAGACAAATGCAAATATGGTTAAATCGTTTCTAAATTTAGATAAAAAACAAACGTAAATTTATTTGGAAATAGGAATATAAATACATAAATAAATGTCATGAATGAAGGGTTTAACATTGAGAGTTCAGCAGAGTAATAATTGATAAAAAACTAACCCTAAAAGCACATATTAAATACATTGTTACAAGAGCTGGACAGACAACCACTCACTTATTTATTTACTTAGAGAAATGTATCTATGAATACAAGGACGGTCTGTGTGTGTGTGTGTGTGCGTGTGTGTGCGTGTGTGTGCGTGTGCGTGTCTGTCTGTGCGTGTGTGTGTGTGTGTAGAGTGCATACCTCCCTGACGCAGTTGCACATGGCCCCGGGGTGTGCGTCCTATATTTTGGACTTTTTTGGTGATTGTTTCAAAATGTTTGTTTTTATTTTATTTTGACGGGACATGAGAAGGGGAGGGGCATCTTAGCCATCTAAAGAGAGAGTTGTGACAATGGAAGTTCGAAGTAGACTCAAATGGTTTCAGGAAGTTATTGTTGTGCTCAAAGCGAACAGTGAAACATGCACATTTCTCCACCAACACGTCATTATGAACGCTGATATGTCCACCACGTGTTTATAACCTAACGCACACCGTGGATGTACATGACATGTAATTAATTTTCTCACTGGGTTTTATGAGTGTTTCTTTGCCAAAGGAGGGTCTAAGAACAGGGGTTGACATTAACAGGTGGTCCCCAGACCACCATTTGCCCAGGTCTGTCCTATGATGATGATAAAACCATCAGCTCTAGAGTGGAAGATAATATGGTTGTAAATGTCCGACCCTCACCAATGTAAACAACTAATCTAAGTGAACAAGTGCTGTGACATTTTCCTCCACTTCCTCCCATGTTGGCTCTGTTTTCCTGTTAATGAAAAACAATCAATGCTCCACTAGCCTCAGGCTAACAACTTCACTTTTATAAATGCTAAATTAAAACGTTGGAGGCTTTGGCAGAATTCACGTTTCCCTAATGTTTGATAAAAATCCAATCAGCAGAAAAAAAACACAATTTTTATCACTTTTAGAATGTAACAGAAAGGAACAAAAGAAGCTGCTTGGTTTAAAAAGGAAGGTGTAAAAACACATCAAAACAAACAGCAGATTCCTCTGAGGAAGACTGACAGTTGGCAATCGGATCAAAGTAAATTTCCTGAAAAAAGTTGTTTGAATAAATGAAACCACAACATATTATTTCAATAAAGAAGACAGAATGCATCTGAATAATATAAATAAAAAAAGCTTTTTAAATAAAACATAATAACACCAATACATTCAATTATAGATTAAAATAAAAAAAACATTTAATGATGTTTTTGGTTCCATACATTATGTTTAATCTGATTGGTCGGCTATGATGTGATACATTACGTTTAATCTGATTGGTCACTATTAGGGATGTAACGATTAATCATAAGGCAGTTAAAATAATTCATAGGTATCACTGTTCACATCGATGCTTTGAAAATTAAATCGCAGTACTTTTTTAAACAGCAGAGGGCGCTATCCAGAAGTGTTGGCGGCGGGCGGAATCTGCTACTACATTTTTTCTGGCCGCCTTCTACTCTTAAACATGTTAATAAATGATTCCTTACCCCTTTAGCACTGAAAGAATATCTGTAATATTACGTGAATATCTGTAAAAGTCACGTTTTTATTAGCTCTGTCTGCTAGCATAGCATCTCTTCTTCACTGCAAGATATCTGCATGCCGACCGACTGGGTTACCAGCGCCCTCTGCTGGTTCAAACAAATATCTGACGCAAATACAATGCAATGAGTGTTTTTTTTTTTAAGTCCAATTGTTAAGGCACAAAATACATTTTCAGTTGCACTTTTAAAAAGAAAAATAACTATTATGCAGTTTTCCATTGTTTACTATAGAACCAGAATTTAAATTATTAGACTTCTTCTTCATTTGTATTATTCCTTTATTTATTTCATTCAAGATTTATTTTTAGTTAAATTGCATTGTTTTGGATAGTTTATCAAGGGATTCTTTTGACAATGAAAAATAAAAGGAAAATAGTACAGTATTTTTCCAAAAAAAATAAAGGAATATTTTTTCAGTCATTTATATACAGTCCCATTTTGTAAAGTAAATCAGGAATCGAATCGTATCGGGAGTTGAGTGAATCGTTACATCTTTAGTCACTATGATGTAATACATTACGTTTAATCTGATTGTCGGCTATGATGTGATACATGACGTTTAATCTGATTGGTCACTATGATGTGATACATTACGTTTGATCTGATTGGTCGGCTATGATGTGAGTGCTGAGTCCACCCCCATAACACTCACACAAGCTTACATACCTGCACGCATGTACATGCTAAGCACCTAATATTTTTTTCTCACTGTTTACATGTCACATAGATGGTGCTACATAGTGAAGGTCACATGATCACTATAGCTTCACTCACACCTGTCACTACATCTAACTACTGACATTAGGTAAGTTTAGTGAAAGTTAGACACGTACACGTGTGTTAGACTGGTGTGTATGAGTTTAGAATGGATCCACCCCCCATAGTGTGTGTGTGTGTGTACCTGTAGTCTAGGGTTGATAGTAAAGCTTCCAGCTGTTGGATTCATGCAGGACACGTACTGAACGTTGAGGATCTCCTTCAAAATCAGCTTATTACGGTCGTACCTGGAAGTGCACACACACACACGCACACGCACACACACACACACACACACACACACACACGAGCAGAAGATGGACTCCTCTCCTCCATCCTATAGCTGCTGTCTGTTTTATACCTGAGATGCTGCTGTATGTCTGTGATTGGCTGAGCATGTGTAATGTGTGTGTGTGTGTGTGTGTATAATGTGTGTAGTGGGATGAACAGGACAAAATAAACCTGTGTGAGAGTTGCAGGTTATTTAGGTAACCTTTTTATTGACAGCCTCAATCTGCTGCTTTATCAGCATTATTATTATTTTATATCTTACAACATGGAACTGTTGCAAAATGAGAAAAAATGAGAGAAAATGAGAAAAAAAATCTAGAAAATCGTATATTGTAGGATTTTTAATGAATTAATTGGTAAATCCCTCAGTAAAATAAGTAGTTGGTCATCTACAAACAAGCCAGATTTGTGTCTCTCACAGACCTGTAACTTCTTCTTTAAGAGGCTCCTCCTCCACTCGTTACCTGTATTAATGGAACCTGTTTGAACTGGTTATCAGTATAAAACACACCTGTCCACAACCTCAAACAGTCACACTCCAAACTCCACTATGGCCAAGACCAAAGAGCTGTCAAAGGACACCAGAAACTAAACTGTAGACCTGCACCAGGCTGGGTAGAGTGAGTCTACAATAGGTAAACAGCTTGGTGTGAAGAAATCAACTGTGGGAACAATTATTAGAAAATGGAAGACATACAAGACACTGATAATCTCCCTCCATCTGGGGCTCCAAGATCTCACCCCGTGGGGTCAAAATGATCACAAGAACAGTGAGCAAAAATCCCAGAACCACACGGGGGGACCTAGTGAATGACCTGCAGAGAGCTGGGACCAAAGTAACAAAGGTTACCATCAGTAACACACTACGCCACCAGGGACTCAAATCCTGCAGTACCAGACGTGTCCCCCTGATTAAACCACTACATGTCCAGACCAGTCTGAAGTTTGATATAGAACATCTAGCAGTGCAGAGCACTACTGTAGAGGAGATCTACATGGAGGAATGGACCAACATACCAGCAACAGTGTGTGAAAACCTTATGAAGACTAACAGAAAACATTTGACCTCTGTCATTGTCAACAAAGGCTACATTACAAAGTATTGAGATTAACTTTTATTATTGACCAAATATGTATTTTCCATCATAATTTGCAAATTAATTCATTAAAAATCCTACAATGTGATTTTGTTTTTCTCATGTCTCTCATAGTTGAGGTTTATCTATGATGTAAATTACAGACCTCTCATCTTTTTAAGTGGGAGAATTTACACAATTGGTGGCTGAATAAATACTTTTTTGCCTCACTGTAAATGTCATCCTAACGTATACTACTCATACTAAGTCTGAGTCACATTAGTTGTATGGACAGATTGAGTATGTGAGAAATATCAGGATGTATACACGGTTGACACACTAGTCATACTCAACCGTCCCATGATGCATTGTTTTATGGATCAAATCAGCACATGTTGATATTCTATTCGTTCACTTTCTCACTTCAAATGTTTTCAGAACTTTCAAAATAAAAGTGGAGAATCAACAGAGATATTTAGCCTCAGTGTGAACAAGGTTTTTAACGCTGTAGGTTCCAGATGCATCTTGGGAAACTTGGAAAAATACTTCAGTGGGAACGCTGATCATCCTAATCATACTTAGTATATAGTAGACAGTGCTGTATATACTCATATTATATTGAATTAGTGGTCTTTAATCCACACGGGCTCTCACCAGTGGCTGTAGTCCATATGTTGGCGTATGAGTGTGTGTGGTTGAACTGTTCCGTACGTGTCCACCTCAGGCATATTCATGTCGTCTATGAAGTAGATCAACTTCCTGTTTCCTGGAGGACCAAAGTTACGTCCTGCTTTCTTCTCCAGTGGCTTCTCCAGCACAGCTGTGCAGAACAACAAAGAACCAGTTAACTTCAGCCTGGATTTGCTCTTATTGATATGAATTATTATTATTAATGGTGCCTTCACACCAAACGCGTCAAAAGCGGCAGGTTTACATTCACAATACATCGTGGACGGCGTGCGTGCGGCTCTTCCACCGCGGCCGAGGATGGAGATGGGATTGTTGAACTTTTGGGGCATATTGCGGGGCGTCGACCAATCAGGAGCGTTCCCCAACTATGACGTATTCAGAATAATGAGAAAAATAAAATAAAAAAAGGGCTAACTGGAGGCGGAGACAGATGGACAGGCTCTTCTGCTGACATAGAGCACCTGTAGTTGTGGTCCTGGTAGGAGATGCGAGCGCAGATAAGGGTCAGCAGGTCGTCAAACTGGGCACGGGATAAACAGAAGTAGCGCTGAAAGCGACTCTCATCCAATCACAGCGCTAGTGAATCCAGAAACGGCGCAAATGAAGTCAAACCACTTTCTGGATAATGTAGAGCTGATGAACGGGAGTCAGAGGGGGCGTGTTCATCAAGGAACTCCAAACTTTATTCTCCATTCACCCACACTTCTCTATAACCCTCTGACATCACAGTGCACACGCTGAGACACACCTAAATACATCCAACCAGAAACAACACCTTCTCATCACAATGTTCCACCACTTCACAGTCACTGGGTGAATTATGAACATAACTGATCATAATATCATCCATTGTATGAACACCACCGGCAACAGAGAAGCCCCTCCCCTAACCGCGCTGGGCACGCGTCCCGAACATCTTCGACACTGGTGACAAGCGTCTGTATTCAATGAGCACAAGCGTCCAACTGAGGCATGATTTTGACGTTTGAAACGCATTTGGTGTGAACGTACCATAACATACAGTATATAATTATATATCCTTATATCATATAGCTCTAATATTAATTATTCATATACCAAATATATCAGGACACAAAAAGTTTCAAAACATCTGATTTCAACCAAATGTAACAAACAAAATACGCTTTATGTAAGAGATGAGACAATCAGATATAACCTCAGGAACATCATTTATATTGCTTTAAATCCACAGTAAATGTCATCTTTAATTACTGTAATATCTTATCATTAAAGACTAATGGTGGATAAACTTCCTGATCAAATAAAATGTGTATGTTTTTATCTGTTGATGTGAAACAGCTAATGTTTAGACTCTAACGATCATAAATATCTAATGTAACATAACAAAGGGAGGAGGGACTAGATAAAGATAGATAATTACTGGATCAATAACTGAGATAAACTACATTCTAGGCAATAGTTAGTCTATGTGTTTACTACAGATCAGCTGTTAGAACTGTTTGACTTATTATTGATGTTGATTCATTCTGTTTAACATCTGTTCATAAACAATAGATTGATATTACTATAGATAGATAGATATTACTATAGATAGATAGATAGATATAGATAGATAGATATTACTATAGATAGATAGATAGATAGATATAGATAGATAGATATTACTATAGATAGATAGATAGATAGATATAGATATTACTATAGATAGATAGATAGATAGATAGATAGATAGAGAGATAGATAGAGAGATAGATAGATATTACTATAGATAGATAGATAGATAGATAGATAGATAGATAGATAGATAGATGTATAGATAGATGTATAGATAGATGATAGATAGATAGATAGATAGATAGATAGATAGATAGATAGATAGATAGATAGATAGATACTATAGATAGATAGATAGATAGAGAGATAGATAGATATTACTATAGATAGATAGATAGATATAGATAGATAGATATTACTATAGATAGATAGATAGATAGATATAGATAGATAGATATTACTATAGATAGATAGATAGATAGATATAGATATTACTATAGATAGATAGATAGATAGATAGATAGATAGAGAGATAGATAGAGAGATAGATATTACTATAGATAGATAGATAGATAGATAGATAGATAGATAGATAGATGTATAGATAGATGTATAGATAGATGATAGATAGATAGATAGATAGATAGATAGATAGATAGATAGATAGATAGATAGATAGATAGATACTATAGATAGATAGATAGATAGAGAGATAGATAGATATTACTATAGATAGATAGATAGATAGATAGATAGATAGATAGATAGATAGATATTACTATAGATAGATAGATAGATAGATATTACTATAGATAGATAGATAGATAGATAGATGGATAGATAGATAGATAGATATTACTATAGATAGATAGATAGATAGATAGATAGATAGATAGATAGATAGATAGATCGATTAAAGCAAAACCTCTGACTGTTTCTTTGATCAATGTTAGATTAGTAACTTTATTCTAACACTGAAACCAGTAGAAGGTGTCAGGTCCTAGTCCATGTCCTAGCAGTGACGTGCCGTCAGGGTAGGCAAGGTGGGCAGTGCCTACCCAAGGGTGAATTGATATTTTTATTATTTGTTTTAATTATAATATAATTATAAATTATTTATTTTTCCATTTCCAATAGCCTACAGTACCTATAAGTTTGAAAGTGTCCGCATTTTGTGCGTTTTATAGCCCAAATTACTAAACAGTGCTATTTCCTGGAACAGCTGCACAGTCACGCCCCCTCCCAAAGGCTCATTGCTCCTCCGCCTCCGTTCCCATTGCGTGTTTTTATATGTTTGCACATGCTCAGTCAATTCCCCAAGATGAAAACCATTTACGTAAAAAGGTTGGACGTAACCGCGCTATGCTAAATGCTATACGTACGTTCACAGTGCATTAGTGAATTAATGCCATGTGACCGCTGCTGCTACGTTCTCTAGCTAGTGGGCGGGATAACGCTACAGTCAGGATGACAGCGCTAGAGATGATAGAGAAACTTTACTTTGAGGAAAAACGACAGCTTTTAAAAGATGGAGACCAACACCTGAGATACCAGAGCTTCAACAAAGGTAAAGTCAGAACATTATATAATATTATATATTATATTAAATCATTGTTTATGTTTCTTTAATGGTGTTTATGATGTTGATTTTGTTAGATGTCTAAACACTTGTTCATGTGGATCTTATTGGGTTTTTTCTTTCTTATTATGAATTTTATATTTTGATAAGCGCATTGAGATGACTTTGTTGGAAATTGCTTTATACAAATAAAATTGATTTGAATTGAATTAACACTTGACAGAAGAAACATATGAAATTGTCATTGGTGGTCTCCATTTGCAACGTGCCTACCCAGCCCTAGTGGTCACGGCACGTCACTGGCCCTACTGTAGTCCATGTTCTAGTCCATGTCCTAGTCATGCCCTACCTAGTCCATGCCCTACCTAGTCCATGTTCTACCCAGTCCATGTCCTAGTCCAAGTCCTACCTAGTCCATGTCTTTGTCCAGGTCCTAGTTCAGGTGCTGGTCCAGGTCCTACCTAGTCCATGTTCTACCTAATCCATGTCCTACCCAGTCCAGGTCCTAGTCCAGGTCTTGCCAAATCTAGGTTCTAACCAGTCCAGGTCCTAGTTCAGGTGCTGGTCCAGGTCCTACCTAGTACATGTCCTATCCAGTTCAGGTCCTACCTAGTCCATGTTTTATCCAGTCCAGGTTCTAGTCCAGGTCCTACCTAGTCCAGGTCTCAGTCTATGTCCTAGTCCAGTCTTTGTGGTCTATAGTGTATTTTTAAGTCACTCTGTGCATTTTGTCTTTGTTTATTTTTTGTGCTTTTGGGCACATAGTATTGACACGCACCCACACTATATTGATATACACAGTTTTTATACCTTATTTTGTATCAAAATACAGGTTTTAGAAGTCGCTGCTTTCACTACTTGTTTGATAGCTTTCTGAGTGTGTCCTCATCCAGATGTACCACTAAACAGGCCACACTATAGAACTCACTCTGACGTGCTGTCCCTTATAGGAAAAAAAGAGAAAGTGTGACGTATTGTGCTGCTGTTTGTTAATAAATGGGCCTGTGTGGCATTTTGCATCAATGGTATTTCTTTTACAACTTTATTGAATTAAAATTATGGAGATTGAAATCGTATATTGCCATTTTGAGAAGAAATAGAGATGAGAGTTTTGGTCCATATCACCCATCCCTAGGTCCAGGTCTAGTTCGTACCTTGCAGCATAGCAGACGTGGTGTAGTAGTTAAACGGGACATTCTTGATGGTGTATTTCTCAGGGTCCAGTGATCCCAGTTTGTCTCCGACCATCACAGACTTCCCAGTACCAGCGTTTCCAACCAGCATGACGGGGCGACGCTGGTCCAACAGTCGGTCCATGAAGTACCGGACCCTGATGGTCTCAGTGGTGTGGACCAGACAGGCCTAGACATGGTGGGCAAAGGAGGAGGGTTGGGTCAATTCTAACTGTAATCACGTAATTGATATTAATTACAGTTATGATGATGTAATCATCAGAATCAGAAGTACTTTATTTACCCAGGGGGAAGTTACTAATGTCAGACATTCAAGAAATATTACAAATGAAAAGAATAAACACTGAACAAATAAAGAAGAAAGAAAACATACATAATTAAGACTGTTAATGGATTAAATACAAAATATTATTATTATAATTGTAATTGTGATTGAAAAAATCTATTGCTGTTGTAATTGTAATTGAATTGTAATTGAGTTCAGATAGTTGACTTTGTAATTGTAATTGTCATAGAAATTCTATAAAAGTATAATTAAACACAAACCTGGTGGAGCATGTTACAGTTCTATGTATAACACACGCGTAGTTCATAATGATTAAAATATGATTCATATCTAGTTTACCAGTCACTTCACTTCAGGATCATTTTACCATTTAAAAATATATATAAATCTATGTGTATAGTGCTCAGACATCCACACCATAAATATTAATACCAATATATTATCACTGATTATGAAGCCTGACAAGGTGATCAATAGATGATAAATTATTTAGATGATAAATAATATTTATTAGTGTATTTTACAGCTGATTTAAGGCATGGGTCAAACTGATCTGTTAGCATTAGAGATGCTAACAGAAAGCTAACACAAGAGGAAGGTTACGTTTATAAAGGGCAGAGCTTAATTTGTGTCGGATCCTGCCGAAGCAAAATCCGGCTCCGCCCAGATTTTGACCGGCACATTTGATTGGATCAGTACCTCATTTGCTTTTAGTTTTGACAACATTTTTAAAGTCTGTGTAAAGCAGAAAAAAATGTCATTGACCACTGGGTCATAATTTGAAAGATGAAAAAAAACACTAAGTATATAAAATTAGGTCTCAAAATCATGGGAAAAAAAAGCACTTCTCCCTGCTCTGAGACGCTGGGGGCGTGTCAGTGTGAGAACCACGCCCACGCACGGGAAGGGCTTTGTGTATTAACCCTAACCCTATGGGAGAGAGAGAGCAGTGTGAAAGACCAAAAAACTATGGAGAAGTCCAAAAATGCTCAGATCAGGACAAACAAAAGTTCTGCTTCGCCCGAGTCTGAATAAGGACGCTGGGCTTGTAATCGGAGGGTTGCCGGTTCAAGCCTCACCTGGGCCATCACTGTGGGATGTTGAGCAAGTCCCTTAACCCCGAACTGCTCCCCAGGCGCCGCAAAATGTCTGCCCACTGCTCCTCAGGGATGGGTTAAATATAGAGGACAAATTCCATTAATGTAATAAGATTACATGGCCAATTAAAGGCGAAAGCCCTGATTTAATCTTTTTAATCTTTAATATGAGCATCTGTCCTGGGTAGAGTGAGAACTGTGCCCGATAGAGGCAAAAAACTAAATTGTGGTGGAAAAAAAGTGTTCATTTCATGGAAAATGCAGCGCCAGCGAACGCGTTTTATTTCCCCGAGTTCAAATATGTGGTTTGTTTTTGGCCAAATTGCGCCCACTAGAGGCCACGAAAGTTTGGTGTACTTCAGCAGCAGGGTGGGGTTTATGCTAATGATGGCTCCGTTACATAATGCAGCTATGATTTCTGACACGCCCATTAAATCCTGAACAGAAATTTGTGAATCCTAGCTCTATAATTACATTATAAATGGTTGAATGATTTGTTTGTTTATTTCATGTTTTAAGGAAAACATTTATGACCTATTAAATGTGTTTAGAAGAAAATGGCTGAATTTTCTTTACACAAACTTATTATATTTGGACAGCTGTGTCTTTTACTGAGTTGAAATCACTGGAATGTCATTGTACACACAAAACTGATGTAAAAACTGAGCGAGGAACAGCACTCAGAGGGATGCTGCATTGACAGGGCTGATCACTTCTTCTCCAGACGTACGTTTACAGCATTTATCATAAACAGCTCTGATTTTACAGTTTAAATGATCAACTCACAGAGTTACAGAATGTAGGCTTATTCAAACAGTCATTCGCTTTCATTTTGCCCAGATAAATTGAGGAAGTGTAGTACAGCCCTCTGCTGTAGCGGGAGGGAGGAGCTTATGCCTCGGCTCTACAGACAGTGAAAGACGGGAAAGTTTTTCAACTATCAAATCATCATTTATATTGATTCTGAATGTAATCTAGTAATAGGTGTGGTTTAGAGCTGTCACTCAGAGTTTGAGACGGATGTTCCGTAACGGGCGATTGTCTGTGCTTTAACGATGCTGATTCATCATTGTTTTATGAAACATTTAGGTTTGTGTTCATATGATATTATTGGTCCATTTAGTTAGAAAAAGATGCTTTTGTCTCTCTACTGATGTTAAAACAACACGCGGCCGGTGTTTCAGGACCTGATGATATTTATTAATTCAGTAATTGGGATTATTTGTAATTGAACTTTAGTAATTGAGACAGTAATTGTAATTGACTTTATTTGTCCAGAGGAACAAATGGTTTGAGGGTTTCTGAAAGAGATCCTCCAGTCCAACATCTGCCACCCAACCATTGTTTGGTGAACACCAGAGGATTAAAGTCCTTTGAAGAAGAAAAAGAAAGTGCAGAGACTAGAGAGGTGGGCGGGTATCTGCCAACTCAGAGCTGCAGGAGGAATAACAAAGGAAAAGTGTGTGTGTGTGTGTGTGTGTGTGTGTGTAGAGCAGTGTTCAGTCCCTGAGTGGTAACCAAAGGCTGGTTCAGGGTCTACTGCTAATCACTAAACCCCCAACAACACACTGAGGATCAAATATTAAACATTCTGCTTTTTAAACTGAATCATTTTTAAACCATTTTTCTGTTAAAACAATCAACACTAACTTTAATCCAATGTGTCTCAGTTCATCACATCTTAAACCTGTGGTTCCCAAACTAGGGGACGAGACCCATGATGTCATTGTTGAAGTTTGAGCAGAAAAAATAGAAAATGTTTTTAGTAATTCCCAAGGCCAGGGGTTATTTGTGTACCCTGGGGGGGCAAAAAACAGAAAGAAAAACCAGGGGTTTGAAATCACCTTGACTTGAAATAAATACATTTAAATATATAATATATACTAGAATTTGAAAAAATAACAATAACAATAACAATAAAAATAACAATAATAATAATAATAATAACAATAATAATAATAATAATAATAACCTGGCAGCAGCAGCTGAACACGTTTATGCACATGTTGAGACACAGGTTAATATAACATAGGTTTGATCTGTTTAAACTTCTGGACTTGTTTGACCACATATTTCTACTGAGAGATATTTATGATAAATAATAATGAACTCAAAGGAAAATTATTAATACTGTTGCATTTATGGCTTTGAATGTTACTAACCTCAATACAATTAATGCATTGCAATTGCATAAATTAACATAAATGCTTTAAAAAATAAAATCAATTTTAAAAATCATTTAATTTCCTGCAAAAAATGTGGCATTTCATTGGGTTTGTGTTGATAAAGGGACTGACATACTGTATGTACGTTAGAACTAAATGTAACTGACACAATCATTCATGTTTTCTCTGCGGCCCACATTGGATGCTCTAGATCAGTGGGTCCCAACCTTTTCACCCCCCAAAATAAAGGTCCCAGAGAGCGGGGACCCTCCAAAATAAAGGTCCCAGAGAGCGGGGACCCTCCAAAATAAAGGTCCCAGAGAGCGGGGACCCTCCAAAAATAAAGGTCCCAGAGAGTGGGGACCCTCCAAAATAAAGGTCCCAGAGAGCGGGGACCCTCCAAAAATAAAGGTCCCAGAGAGCGGGGACCCTCCAAAAATAAAGGTCCCAGAGAGTGGGGACCCTCCAAAATAAAGGTCCCAGATAGTGGGGACCCTCCAAAATAAAGGTCCCAGAGAGCGGGGACCCTCCAAAAATAAAGGTCCCAGAGAGTGGGGACCCTCCAAAAATAAAGGTCCCAGAGAGTGGGGACCCTCCAAAAATAAAGGTCCCAGAGAGCGGGGACCCTCCAAAAATAAAGGTCCCAGAAAGCGGGGTACCTCCAAAATAAAGGTCCCAGAGAGCGGGGACCCTCCAAAATAAAGGTCCCAGAGAGCGGGGACCCTCCAAAATAAAGGTCCCAGAGAGCGGGGACCCTCCAAAATAAAGGTCCCAGAGAACGGGGAACCTCCAAAATAAAGGTCCCAGAGAGCGGGGACCCTCCAAAATAAAGGTCCCAGAGAGCGGGGAACCTCCAAAATAAAGGTCCCAGAGAGCGGGGACCCTCCAAAATAAAGGTCCCAGAGAGCGGGGAACATCCAAAATAAAGGTCCCAGAGAGCGGGGACCCTCCAAAATAAAGGTCCCAGAGAGCGGGGAACCTCCAAAATAAAGGTCCCAGAGAGCAGGGACCCTCCAAAAATAAAGGTCCCAGAGAGCGGGGACCCTCCAAAATAAAGGTCCCAGAGAGCGTGGACCCTCCAAAATAAAGGTCCCATAGAGCAGGGACCCCCACTGTAGCTGAAGGTGGTTGAACACAGACATGAACATTGAAGAACAGTCATGTGGAGACAGGACCATCTATAAGGGGGAATAAAGGAGAGATTTTTGGGGTCCATCCATAAAGTCAGTAAAATGATGGTCTATTGTTCTATGAATCTGTGATAACCACATTTATTTATTCATCTGAATAATATCCACTGTTATCCAGGATGTTTATTATTATTATAGTCATCTTACAGATGGAAATCCTGGTTTTAATCACTAATAAAATGGTTCAAAGTGACCAAAAATGGTGGAAAATGTGGTGAAATGTGATTTTAAAAACGACATAAATTGGTTAAAAGTTTAAAATCAGTGGATAAAAACAGACAGAAAAAGTGGTAAAAATGGTTCAAAGTGTCAATAATATTAGTTTAAATTGGTAAATAATGGACATGACAAATGGTGAATGTGGTTAAATTGGCAAAAATAATCATGAAATCTGGTGAAAAGAGATTAAAATTGAGAAGTAAAATAGGATTAAAAATATGAAAAAGTGATGAAAACAGATTCAAATATGGTGAGTTTGGTGTAGTTGCAGAAAAAGGGTAAAAATAAGCAAAAATTGGCTCAAATTGTTAAAAGAATAATCTTGGTTTCTTAAAGGCATGTGGCGACCCCCTCCCAGTGTCTTGCGACCCCAAGGTTGAGAACCCCCAGTCTAAAGGGTGCAGATAGTAATACAGTGATTGATGGATTGTACCTGCAGGGGGGTGTCCGTATCCATCTCAAACTTGGGGACCATTTTGGACCAGGGTTCAAACTTCTTGGAGTGGGGGTCGATGTAGTAGTCGAACACGGTGCCGTGGGGGGGGAACTTGATGGTTTTGAACTCACTCACCCACCACTTGCTGAACTGGGCCCTGTAGTCGATCAGCTGCAGACACACAGGGGGGGGGGGGGGATCAATCCTCCTAAACCACTTCCTCTTTTTGCTTTTTCTCCCTCACACTGTGAGCTATGGACACCCCCCCCCCTCCCCCCAGCTGTGAATCCCAGAGTAGGAACAGATAGATGGTGACAGCAGAGCAGCTCCTCCACTACCTGTGTCTCCACCAACTCTCCAGTCAATAAAATCACTTAGTATTTAAATACATGTGTGATGGAAAATAAAGTGGAGCATCCTAGAACCATAGTACCAGAGGCGTAACGTTCTTACTGTACTCCACTGAACCATTGCTTAGCAACACCTCACTGCTGCTCTCCACCTATCATCATCCAGACTGTGATGATGAGGTCCACTTCACTTTTTAGATGAACATCTCACCAGGAGCAAAAAAAACACACTTTTTGACTGAATGTAACATTGAAATGACTTTTGATCAACAGAGACATAAAAATAAAAACGATGGGGAATAGAACGTGGAATACTCATAACTCACTGTAGAGGACAAAATGATTTTATGTTTCTGAGCATAGACAGGAAGTACTTAGAAACCCCCCCACCACCCTACCCACCCACCCACCCTGAGCCCTGAGCAGTACCTGGTCCTGGAACATGGCCCCCCCAAAGGCCCACACAGCAGCAAAGACAAAGTAGAGCTCATAAAGGTCTTTGGCACAGTCTGGGGGGGTGGTCTCTGGGGTCAGCAGACACTCCAGTAGGTAGCACAACATCTGGACCACACTCTGCTCTGGGATGGGGAGGATCCTCTTAAACCTACACACAATAATACCAGTCAGAGTTATTTTTGTTATATTTAATGATATTGTATACCACTGACTATACAGTGCACAAAATGCAACTTATCTAACGTTTACAGTGTGTTCTACTGACATGAATTCAAAATGGCTGCCAATGTTCTAATTTTGAGGGTGTTCCAGTTGATTTTTATGGCATCTTGTGTCACCAATTAATCCTTTAATGTTGACCCAACACCAAAGTCAGGTCCCTCTGGTCATTAGTTATGGAAATATGACCACAACAACGGCGGCCATATTGGATTTCTGCCATTGTTTAAAAAAGCTCAAGGGTGAGAACTCCACACTTACAGTATCTGGGACTAGTTATAGGGTCCCACCCATGAATAATACAGTATACAGAGAAATAAACTAGAACCCATAAAACAAGGTGGAGACAAAAATCATAGTTTGGCTGCTGGACTAGTAATGTTTTATCATGTTTTATAATGTTTTATCATGTTTTATAATGTTTTATCATGTTTTATAATGTTTTATAATGTTTTATCATGTTTTATAATGTTTTATCATGTTTTATCATGTTTTATAATGTTTTATAATGTTTTATCATGTTTTATAATGTTTTGTTATAT
>NC_041062.1:26518663-26671357 GCF_900634775.1 Gouania willdenowi
AATTGCAATTATGTTCTCAATTACTCAACTGCCATTACAATTACAATGACAAGGTCAATGAACTGAACTCAATTACAATTTAATTATGATTAAAACAACAGTTTTTTTAAAAATACAATTACGTCCTATTACATCACAAGTGTAATCAATAATCAATTACACAATTACAATTATAATTCTACGGGTACAATGACAGTAAAAAGGCTGAGACACCCACACCATAAATATTAATACCAATATATTCATTGATTATGAATCCTAACAAGGTGATCAATAGATGATAAACTAATTAGATGATAGATTATATTTATTAGTGTATTTTACAGCTGACCCGTTAGCATTAGAGATGCTAACAGAAAGCTAACACCAGAGGAAGGTTATGTTATTTATTAAAGGCTCAGTAATTGTGATTCATTGTAATTGAACTTTAGTAATTGAGAACATAATTGTAATTGTGTGTGTGTGTGTGTGTGTGTGTGTGTGTGTGTGTGTGTGTGTGTGTGTGTGTGTGTGTGTGTGTGTGTGTGTGTGTGTTAAAATGCAACCTTGAGATTAAACGTTTAGATTCAGATTTAATATTTAACATTTAGATTTAATATTTACATATTTTTACAAAAATAGTAAATGTCAAATTTCAAAAACATTGTTGTAGATCAATGGTTTGTTGCTCAATGTTTATTTTAGCATGTGTAACTTTCCAATGGGCGCCCCATAAGGCACTGGGTGAGATTAGGCTTTATTTATTACATATATTATAATAAAGATATTCCTTGTGATGTGATGAGTAAAGACATTTACATCCAAACAATCAGATGATAAACCTAATCAATAGTATTGATCCTCCTACTGTTCATTTCATGCTCTGATTGGAGCTCTGATGTGAGGCAGACTTACTGTAGGTATAAATAGTTTATCTCCTCATGTAGAAATATTGTTCCTGGATTTTAATTATCCTCAACTACAAATAAACAGTAACTCAATTAAATAGTACTAATAGTAAAAGTTACTGTAGTTTATTGTTGGTAATAAATCTTGGTACGTGTCCCTTACATACAGTAAACATCTCATGTAGAAACTTAAAAAGGAAGAAAGACAATCTATCATAATTAGAACTTAATTTATTTTCCACAAAAGCATCTGTAGAAAATAAAAGGTTTGTCAAAATGTACCATTATTTTTAAAATAAAATAACACCAATTAATTCAATTTAAAAAAAATACATTCTCAGGCTCTAAGTATAAATACATTTATGAAAAATAAAACTAACCAGCATTTAATGATGTGATACATTAGGTTTAATCTGATTGGTCAGCTATGATGTGATACATTACGTTTAATCAGCGCGTCGATGTAAAAAAATACATTGACGCAAAATATGAGCGCCGATGCGTCGTACGACCAAAACAAAGATGGCGGTGCCGGAGAACAACTAACGCGACTGGCTCCTCCGAGTTTCGACAGTGCAAGGCAGTGAAGGCACCACTCGTTTGTGAAAGGTAGCTGCACAACCACTGGATAACACTGTGAATTAAACGTTCAAAAACAAGCTTCAGAGGTTGTGGGAGGAGCAGCACAGAGACTGCACAGGTTTTCAAGCATGGGACATAAGACATGCTTCCTTTATACCCTGGTACCCACAGAGGGGCAGATTCACTAAAGGTTTAGGGATATTACAACATGTGCAAACATCACTCCATGCACTAAAAAAAGAGTACAAACCCCAGGGAATAAGGACTGCACGTCTTCTGTGAGTCACAATGTGCCCACAATCCATGATGTATATGTAAAGTAGGAGGCTCTCACAAGGGCAGCAAAAAAACAGGATGTTGAAAAGCAAATAAATTAATGCAATGGACGCAATTAAAGAGTTAGAGGGTTAGCATTAGTTTAGAGTTAGTGCTAGTTTAGAGGGTTAGCGTTAGTTTAGAGGGTTAGCATTAGTTTAGAGGGCTAGCATTAGTTTAGAGGGTTAGCGTTAGTTTAGATGGTTAGCATTAGTTTAAAAGGTTAGCGCTAGTTTAGAAGGTTAGCATTAGTTTAGAGGGTTAGCGTTAGTTTAGAAGGTTAGCGTTAGTTTAGAGGGTTAGCAATAGTTTAGAAGGTTAGCATTAGTTTAGAAGGTTAGCATTAGTTTAGAGGGTTAGCATTAGTTTAGAGGGTTAGCGTTAGTTTAGAGGGTTTGCGTTAGTTTAGATAGTTAGCATTAGTTTAGAGGGTTAGCGTTAGTTTAGAAGGTTAGAGTTAGTTTAGATAGTTTAGAAGGTTAGCGTTAGTTTAGATGGTTAGCATTAGTTTAAAAGGTTAGCGTTAGTTGAGATAGTTAGTGTTAGTTGAGAAGGTTAGCGTTAGTTTAGATGGTTAGCATTAGTTTAAAAGGTTAGCGTTAGTTTAGATAGTTAGTGTTAGTTTAGAAGGTTAGCGTTAGTTTAGATGGTTAGCATTAGTTTAGAAGGTTAGCGTTAGTTTAGATGGTTAGCATTAGTTTAAAAGGTTAGCGTTAGTTGAGATAGTTAGTGTTAGTTGAGAAGGTTAGCGTTAGTTTAGATGGTTAGCATTAGTTTAAAAGGTTAGCGTTAGTTTAGATAGTTAGTGTTAGTTTAGAAGGTTAGCGTTAGTTTAGATGGTTAGCATTAGTTTAGAAGGTTAGCGTTAGTTTAGAAGGTTAGCGTTAGTTTAGAAGGTTAGAGTTAGTTTAGAAGGTTAGAGTTAGTTTAGATAGTTAGTGTTAGTTTAGAAGGTTAGCGTTAGTTTAGATAGTTAGTGTTAGTTTAGAAGGTTAGCGTTAGTTTAGAAGGTTAGAGTTAGTTTAGAAGGTTAGCGTTAGTTTAGATGGTTAGCATTAGTTTAAAAGGTTAGCGTTAGTTTAGATAGTTAGTGTTAGTTTAGAAGGTTAGAGTTAGTTTAGAAGGTTAGCGTTAGTTTAGAAGGTTAGCGTTAGTTTAGAAGGTTAGCGTTAGTTTAGAAGGTTAGCGTTAGTTTAGAAGGTTAGCGTTAGTTTAGAAGGTTAGAGTTAGTTTAGAAGGTTAGAGTTAGTTTAGAAGGTTAGCGTTAGTTTAGATAGTTAGTGTTAGTTTAGAAGGTTAGCGTTAGTTTAGATGGTTAGCATTAGTTTAAAAGGTTAGCGTTAGTTTAGATGGTTAGCATTAGTTTAAAAGGTTAGCGTTAGTTTAGAGTTAGCATTAGTTTAGAGAGTTAGCCTTAGTTTTTCTACCTTTAGCACAAAGTTGTCGTCAGCCTGTAGCTTCAGGTCCAGGATAGATTCCCTCACGTGCTTTTCAAAGTCTGGGTCTCTCTTCCTGGGGACGTCCAGCGCTGGGAACAGGTCTCCGATCAGACCCATGAACACCGGCATGTCGTCCGTCACTATCTTGGGGATGTTGAAGTCTCTCAGGGCTCTCATCAACACCTGGTCCTCGGCCCGGCCGGGGTCTCCTCTCTTCAGGGAGCCGGCCACCACCAGCACAGACTTGATGGCCCTCAGACCCCAGTCGTAGTGATCCTAGACAAACACATTTACCTTTAGGGTCAATCTGACCCCATGAATATTTACCTCTAGAAAATCACTTTCAGACAAATTGTTGACCAAGCTTTAGTGTCAGACACTTTGTTTATTAAACCTTGACCTGTTCTCTAGCGCCACCATCAGGAGTTAGTGGATCTTTGTACACTGTATATGTTGTCATTTCATGTGATTCATGACTCACAGAATCAAACATATTGATCAGTGTTGGTCTTTCCATTTTCTCAACACAGTCCTTTGCCACACACGCACACGCACACGCACACACACACACACACACACACTGAAAACATGTCAATGATAATTTTATGCTTAATTGATTGAACCCATCAACTTAGGAAAAGTCATGAATGATAAACAATGAATGGGGTCAAATTGACCCCAACCATAATAATAAGTGACTATTGTTTTCACCGGCCCTCCTCAGAGGTCATTCTAGACCAAATCCCAGTCCACGACCCACGTGTTTACCTTTAGTAATTTGGTCTTTGCATTGATTTGCAGCCTCAGCCTTTGTGAGAGCAGCACTTCTTCTCATTTCATCTCATTACTGCTAAGTTGCTCATGAAAGTCGAGCAAACAACTCAGAGAAGGCTTAAAAAAATGTAATTAGGCTGATATTTAAAAGCAGCAGAGCTTAATAAAACAGCCTCTGAACTTCAACGCTGCTCCACAGCATCTAAATGAGTGTGAGAAGCTCCTCCACAACGAGGCTAGTGAGAATGACTGGGTTAATGTGAGCAGCTCCACTGGAGCCAGGAGTAATCCCATTACTTTCTCAGGCTTTAAAGATGTTCTAGTGACATTTGAGACGAGAGCAGAATAAAAAATAAAAAGGACCATTATTGATCCTGGTTCCCTGCAGAACTCATTTGACTTCCACACAGAGCGTTGAGCCTGACTAAAGGTAGGGGCGGAGCTAAAGGGGAGACAGCAGCTCACCTGTTTGGACAGCAGCTCTTTACACAGCGTGTAGAGGGTGATGAACCTCCGGGCCAGGACACGTGCACTGATGAAGCCTTCAGCCACCAGCATGATCTCACAGATCAGCTCAAAGTCTGGTACCACCATGGCACAGGGTCTACAGGGCACACAGGGTCTCCTCATCTTCATCATCATGTAATAATGTTCATCATCTACTGATCTCATGTCATATTACTGTTAAAATGTTCCTCCTGCTTTTATAAGTTTGTCTTAAAATCTTCTAAATGTCCTTATTAGTAGATTTATGTCTAACAAAACACAAAATTATTCATTTATTGTCCTTTTAAAACAGGACTACTTTACAGTTTTAAATCACATGATGATGATGTCACACGGCCCCACTGTCTGTAAACATCCATTGTTTTCTATTTTAACCTGATTTTTACACCATTTAACAGCTAGTTTTTTCAGAAAAATTAAATATATTTCTGTAATCATTATCTTTTTTTTTAAAAATAAAATAAAACACACAATCTTAATTGTATTTCTATACTTTCACGTTGTGAATGTAGTTCAACTAAAATTCAGTAAAAAAAATAAAATAACTAAATATCTGAACTCAAACATGATCAAAAACTAATTCTAGAAAAAAATAAATCATAATCTTTTCACTTATTTACAAAGTTCTTTAAAATGTGTGTTATCACTTATTCATTCCATCGTTATGATTTATAGATGTTTTAAATAGTTTTATAAGGAACATGTTTAGACCAGTGCTTCTCTAGTACCCCCTTTCTCCACATCTGGAAGCTCATCCAGCCCAAATACCACATGGGATGATGTCACATACAGTAGGTGATCCAAAACCTGGCCACAACCAAGACATCACAACACCAGACGTCAGCCAAGGACAAAGCAAACATTCAGTCAACGCTAACTGCTCATAAATCAACCAGAATGGCCCAAAGACGTTTCAAAATCACTACTTTACAGTTACAGCATCATCTGTGGGACACTTTTGGCTCACATGTGATGTGTATGGGTCAGAAGAATGACAAAAGTACGACATCATTGAAGATGTGGCCCACAGACTGTAGATATGCTATAAGTTCCCCTTTATGTCCAACTATGACATTATGATCAGAATGCTATGAAAACACCAGTATATAAATCATAATAATGGAATGAATGAGTGAAAACACACATTTAAAGAATCTCATTGTAAATAAGTGAATGAAACAATATTTAGTGCCTCCTAAATAGATTTAGCTCTATAGTTTTTATCATTACATTCATACATTACATTCATACATTACATTAAAACATTACATTCATACATTACATTAATACATTACATTAAAACATTACATTCATACATTACATTCATACATTACATTAAAACATTACATTCATACATTACATTCATACATTACATTAAAACATTACATTCATACATTACATTAATACATTACATTAATACATTACATTAAAACATTACATTCATACATTACATTCATACATTACATTCATACATTACATTCATACATTACATTAAAACATTACATTCATACATTACATTCATACATTACATTAAAACATTACATTCATACATTACATTAATACATTACATTAAAACATTACATTCATACATTACATTCATACATTACATTCATACATTACATTAAAACATTACATTCATACATTACATTAATACATTACATTCATACATTACATTAAAACATTACATTCATACATTACATTAAAACATTACATTCATACATTACATTAATACATTACATTCATACATTACATTAAAACATTACATTCATACATTACATTAATACATTACATTCATACATTACATTAAAACATTACATTCATACATTACATTAATACATTACATTCATACATTACATTAAAACATTACATTCATACATTACATTCATACGCTAAATCTGTTGTTTATTGTTTGGATGTTTTAATCATTTGTGGAGGTGCACACAAGGGTATAATAATATTCAAATTGCTTTGTTTTCCAACCTAAAATCAAAGTCATCTGTGTTTGGCCCCTGAACTAAAACGAGTTTGGCCCCTGAACTAAAACGTGTTTGGCCCCTGATCTAAAATGTGTTTGGCAACTGAACTAAAATGTGTTTGGCAACTGAACTAAAATGTGTTTGGCCACTGAACTAAAACGAGTTTGGCCCCTGAACTAAAACGAGTTTGGCCCCTGAACTAAAACGTGTTTGGCCCCTGAACTAAAACGTGTTTGGCCCCTGAACTAAAACGTGTTTGGCCCCTGATCTAAAATGTGTTTGGCAACTGAACTAAAATGTGTTTGGCCACTGAACTAAAACGAGTTTGGCCCCTGAACTAAAACGTGTTTGGCCCCTGAACTAAAACGTGTTTGGCCCCTGATCTAAAATGTGTTTGGCAACTGAACTAAAATGTGTTTGGCCACTGAACTAAAACGTGTTTGGCCACTGAACTAAAACGAGTTTGGCCCCTGAACTAAAACGTGTTTGGCCCCTGAACTAAAACGTGTTTGGCCCCTGAACTAAAACGTGTTTGGCCCCTGATCTAAAATGTGTTTGGCAACTGAACTAAAATGTGTTTGGCCACTGAACTAAAACGAGTTTGGCCCCTGAACTAAAACGTGTTTGGCCCCTGAACTAAAACGTGTTTGGCCCCTGAACTAAAACGTGTTTGGCCCCTGAACTAAAATGAGTTTGGCCCCTGAACTAAAACGTGTTTGGCCCCTGAACTAAAACGTGTTTGGCCCCTGAACTAAAACGAGTTTGGCCCCTGAACTAAAATGTGTTTGGCCCCTGATCTAAAATGTATTTGGCCCCTGAACTAAAACGAGTTTGGCCCCTGAACTAAAATGTGTTTGGCCCCTGAACTAAAACGTGTTTGGCCCCTGAACTAAAATGTGTTTGGCCCCTGAACTAAAATGAGTTTGGCCCCTGAACTAAAATGTGTTTGGCCCCTGATCTAAAATGTGTTTGGCCCCTGAACTAAAACGAGTTTGGCCCCTGAACTACAATGTGTTTGGCCCCTGAACTAAAACGTGTTTGGCCCCTGAACTAAAACGTGTTTGGCCCCTGAACTAAAACGTGTTTGGCCCCTGAACTAAAATGAGTTTGGCCCCTGAACTAAAACGTGTTTGGCCCCTGAACTAAAATATGTTTGGCCCCTGAACTAAAACGTGTTTGGCCCCTGAACCAAAACGTGTTTGGCCCCTGAACCAAAACGTGTTTGGCCCCTGAACTAAAACGTGTTTGGCCCCTGAACTAAAATGTGTTTGGCCCCTGAACTAAAACGTGTTTGGCCCCTGAACTAAAACGTGTTTGGCCCCTGAACTAAAACATGTTTGGCCCCTACTCTACAAAATAAAGGGACACTTTTCCTCAGAAACACTCCAACATCTTTGAGGAAGATTTCCATCAAGAGTGGAATCTGTTAGAGCTGTAAAAGAAGAGCACGACTGCTAATTACAGTATACGTACAGTATGTGAACAATATAGTAAGTGAACATTACTGTCGCTAACATTGATAAACATACGTTGTTATTGTCTGTAAACATTGCTGCTGTGTATAAACACAACCAGGTTTGGCGTCAATTATAATTTTAATTGTGTAATTGGTAATTAATTAGAAATATGATGTAATTATAACTGTAATCATAATTGGAAAAAATATGTTGCTGTTGTAATGATAACTGAATTGTAATTGAGTTCAGATAAATGACTTTGTAATTGTAATTGTCATGAACATTTTATATCATTTACAATGTGTTTAAACACAAACCTGTGGAACCATGTTACAGTTCTATGGCTTAAATATTCATAAATTATTAAAATATGTTTCATATCAACTTTATCTATTAGTGCCTTTGAGGCAAATTTTAATCTTTTCAATTCTTTTTTTTTTTAATTAAGGCGTATAGTGACTCAGACACCCACACCAAACATATTAATACCAATATTTTCATTGATTAGGAAGCAAAAGCAAAATTAGATGATAAATAATATTTATTAGTGTATTTTACAGCTGATTATAAACATGGGTCAAACTGACCCGTTAGCATTAGAGATGCTAACAGAAAGCTAACATAAGAGGATGGTTACATTTCATGGTCTTATTTATTAAATGCTAATGCTAATGCTAATGCTAAGCTAGTAGTGCGACGCAAGGCAGCACCTGCATCCTCACTTGCAAATATTCTAGTTGTAATTGAACTTGAGTAATTGAGAATTGTAATTGATTTTCAGGGGAAAATAATAATTGCAATTTGTAATTGTAATTGGAAAAAATGCTGGTCACTGTAATCATAATTGAAATATAATTGAAGATGGATAACTGAAGACGTAATTGTAATCTAAAAATGTAATTGACATAATGTGTTACCTGAACAGAGCTTTGAGGTTCTCTGGGAGTTCAGTTCTTCCAGCGTAGCCTGGGTTCATTGTGATGAAGATCCCAACAGAAGGACACAGGTTCACCTCCTCACCCATGAAGTTAAACCTCTGCTTCTTATCACGGATGGCGTCCTGGATACTTTTCACCTACACATTAAAAAAACCAGCTTTAAGAGCCAGTCTGCATATATTCATTAAATATTATATTATATTAACATCCAGACACAGAGCAGAGCAGTGTAGGATTAGTTTATCATTCAATAAGGGAATAGATTTATGGACTTAAAACAACCACTTGGTTAATTTTCATTGATAGAAATGAATATAAATCCAATGGGTTTTGAAGAAGATGTGCTGGAGGTAAAATAAAAAACAATTGAAGAAGAAAATTATGAAAAAAAACCAACTGAACAGCAAAATGAATAAACTTCATCTGGTTTTACATTAATAAGCTTAGATAAATCAGGACAACCTTCACATACACCTCAGGAAATGAATAACGTATTTCACGACTATTTACACAACGACATAAACCCTAACTCTGAAGATTCATTCATTGACTCATAAAGTGAACCATCTAACCCTGGAACACAAAGATACGTTATTAATACATCATTTACATTAGTTTCGTCTTCATAAATCTCATCACATTAAATGTGACACAGCGACCTATCAGTAAACAGCTGACGTCTGATTGGCCCAGAGGCCTCTGGGAGACCTTCTACCTTGGCCAGCAAAACGTCCTGCAGATCCCTCTGAAGTCCATAAGCCTTGGACACAAACAGGAAATGACCCGTCATGTTTTTGAGCTGAGGGAGTTCATGGAGTAGAGGTTCTCATCGATGGGTCAAAGCCAGCGCTGTAGAGTGCTCACAAACTTCTACCTTCTCCATTTGTTCTTTACCAACATTTAACAATGGAGCAGCAACAACTTCTTCTTGGGCCCTCATCGTTCTCCTGATCACCCACAATGCCGTGCACTCTACGTCATCTCTGACACTTCCTGTGTTTGATCTGCTCTGTTCACAGTGAACCTAATCACTCTAGACTTTGATTGGAAACGTTCTGAGGCCTACAGAAACATCACTATAGAAATCTATCAGACCAAAGGAGGACAATCAGACGTTTTACCTGCTTTAGGATCCGTCGGTGTGAACGTACACTTAGTCCCACCTCTACACGGGCGATGAGACGTCTACATAAATGACGTCTATGGGTTGATCAAGGAAGAAAGCAGATAAATAGAACCTGTATATCAGTCTGAGATACTGTATCGGTGGAATGGCTGATATACGATAATCTTAAAGTCGATACTGGCCGATAGCGATAACGGGGTGATTTATCGGGCATCACTAAAAATAACGATTGCAGTTATTAATTTTTAATTATTTATTAGTGGTCAGTTATCTTTATTTTGGAAGTAAAAACACATTTCAGTTGTTAAATCTTTGTTGCCAGGTCAGAGACCATCACACTTATGAAACGTCTGTCAGTGAGTGAATACTGTACATTCTGTGTCACTGCCTGTGCACAGTGAGCTCTATTTACAGGAGCATTTCATTTAGTTTGAGTTATGGAACATTATTCATTTAGGCTCAAGCACTTTATTCATCAATAATGGAGGAGTTTATTTATCTTTTATGTCCATCTGTAGCCAGTGCTCAGGATTCCTCTCTTTAACGTTTCATCTACATTGTGTTACAGTCCATGTCTTTAGTTCTGATGTACGTCGTCCTAAGGGTTAAAGTCAATATGGATTTATAATTCAGATTAAATCTTTCAGTACAGGTACAGGCTTTGCATTGTGTATTTAATACAATATGTCACTGTTTATGGTCTTTGTTCTTTATGAGGTCATCCTGGGTTTATTACCACGTTTTATGATCCCCCCCCAAAAAAATAAAGGTTCCAGAGAGCAGGGACCCTCCAAAATAAAGGTCCCAGAGAGTGGGGACCCTCCAAAAATAAAGGTCCCATAGAGCAGGGACCCCCACTGTAGCTGAAGGTGGTTGAACACAGACATGAACATTGAAGAACAGTCATGTGGAGACAGGACCATCTATAAGGGGGAATAAAGGAGAGATTTTGGGGTCCATCCATAAAGTCAGTAAAATGATGGTCTATTGTTCTATGAATCTGTGATAACCACATTTATTTATTCATCTGAATAATATCCACTGTTATCCAGGAATGTTTATTATTATTATTATAGTCATCTTAAAGATGGAAATCCTTATTATTTTTTTATTTGTTTATTTTGTTATTATTATTATTAGTGTATATGTATGTATATGTATATATATATATATATATATATATATATATATATATATATATATATATATATATATATAATTTTTTATTTCATTTAATTTATTTTTTAAAATGTATTTATTTTTATTTTTTCCTATATATATTATTTTTTAATTTTTAAAAGGGAATACAGTTGGTCACCACAAACTGTTTGTTTTCTTGGCATTTGTGGGTTTTTTTTTACTACTATGGGTTACATTTAACATCCATGCGTATAATTTGGTTTTGTAGTATTGCTTATGTGTACATTTTCAGTCTAAACACTGGTCTAGAGCAAAGTCTAGACACAGTTCTAGTCTTGGGCTTTGGTTCTTCATTTGGGGGAGTATCTGGGGGGGGGTGGGTTGTGTTTTTTTGTTTTGCCTTTTTTTGTTAATGGGTTCTATTCTCCCACGAGTGACAATAACTCTATATTTGAAATGTTTCATCTCTGTGTGTAATTCAGGCATACATCAGTCCTCTACAGCAACGCTTGACAATGGTTGATAACGCAACAATTAAACTGTGCTCATGGAATGTTCACGGGTTCCAGAGCTTTTATTCAGGAGTCTCACATACAGTAAGTGATGAGGAACACCATAAGTTAAAAAGACATTATGTTGGACAGATCTTTTATTCGTCCTTTACTTCAAGAAGTAGAGGTGTTGCTGTTCTTGTTCATAAAGCCTTGTCACTTACTGAAGTTGAGGTCAAGAGTGACGTTATGTTATGATAACAGGGAAACTTTATGGAGACACCGTCTGTTAGTTAAACGTATACGCCCCACCAGCCTGTCCTTCACATTTTCACACCAAGGTTTTTTTCACTGTTCTCTGATTGGATTGTGGACTCCTCAGTAATTACAGGTGACTTTAATTACTGTGTTAACCCCCACTTGGATAAATCTCATATAAGGTTAGACTCTAACGCTGGAACAAGCCAGTCCTTATCAGGCTGCTGTAGCGATGTAGGCTTCATTGACACTTGGAGAACTCTTCATCCCACAGACAGATGATATACTTTCTACTCTAAGGTCCACACCTAGGCATGCCCTCCAGAATGTGTTTCATGTTCAATTGGTAGTATTATCATCTCAGATCACTCCCCATTGTTGTTGGTCATGTCTAACAAAGAACAACGTCCTCCAATGCAATAACGTTTCAAAAACTCCCTTGAATTCATTCAATATTTTACAGAGCAGTTTAAGATTTTTATGGCTGAGAACGATACCCCAGATATCTCTCCTAATGTGCTGTGGGAGACAGCAAAGGCTGTATCACGTGGTATAGTAATATCTTTTTCTGCATTTTTGAAACGTAAGAGGGGTGCAGAACAGAATATTTTGGAAGAACAATTAGATAAGCTAAAGAGGGAATTTGATTCTAATCCTTCGGATGAGTTGAGATCTCAAATAAACAGCACAGCTGCAGCCCTCGACACCCTAATGACGTTTAAAGCCCAGAAATGTCTTTTTTATGCTAAACACAGAATGCATGAATTTGGTAACAAGCCGAGTAAATATTTAGCAAAATTCATCAAAAAAGGGATAAATTGTCAGACAGTTCCTGTAATAAAGGATGGGAGAGGTAAAAGAATGCATTATGGCAAAGACATTAACAGTTGCTTTTTACCAATCTTTATATGAATCAGATGTTGAACCCAACTCTGAAACCCTGGTGCATACGTTTCTGTCAGCTGTCAGTCTTCCTCAAGCTTCCCAGGCCCAGAAGGATTTGTTGAACAGGCCCATTTTACGTGTGTGCTATTAATGATATGCAAAACAACGAGGCACCAGGGCCGGATGGCACAACCCCAGAATTTTTTAAAACTTTCCAGAACCTGTTGGTCGATCCTCTACTTAGTGTTGTCTTATTCATTTGAATCTGTTCATCTCCCAGACATTATGATGGATACCAACATCTCGTTAAAAAGGGCCGACCACCGGAGGATTGCTCTTCATATAGGCCAATTGATCTACTCGATGTGGACAGAAAGCTTATTGTGAAAATTATGGTGACTCGATTACAAAAAATTCTTCCAGACCTCATTTCAGTAGATCAGACTGGTTTCATTCTAGGCAGAAATTCCTGTAATAATATTAGAAGGTTGCTGAACCTCATCCAGTTTGGCAGCACTTTGAAGGCAAAAGCTATCGCGGTCTCGCTTGATGCAGAAAAGGCTTTTGATAGGGTTGAGTGGACTTATCTATTGAGTGACTGTCCAAATTCAACCTGGGGGAAAACTTTATTAAATGGATTTCTCTTTTATATGACTCTCCTCGAGCATCAGTTCACTTACATTTCTGGTTGGGCGTGGCACCCGTCAGGGATGTTCAATCTCTCCGCTTTTGTTTGCTCTTGCAATAGAGCCTTTGGCGGAGGCGATACGGAGCAATCCTTTGGTAGGTATCGATATAGGTCCCTTTAAGTATATAATTTCACTTTACGCTGATGACATTTTGTTATTCTTAAGCAACCCTAAAGTTTTCATTTCAAATGTTATTGAGATCATTTAAACTTTCGGGCGGTTCTCAGGCTATAAAATGAATTACACCAAATCAGAGGCTATGCCCCGAACTCATAATAATTGTTGGACATCAGTTAGCTCTGCCCCTTTCCAATGGTCACCTTCTGGGTTTGTCTATTTACTGTATATTACTCCGTCCCTCTCTGGTCTTTATAAAGCAAACTTTCTGCCTTTAATCCACAGAATTAAAGACAATCTGTCATGCTGGACCTCCCTCTCATTGTCCTTTCTGGGTAGAATTAATATTGTTAAAATGAACATACTCCCTCAGCTGCTTTATGTTTGTCAAATGATCCCAGTTCTTCTGACTAGAAAATCGATTTCTATTCTAAACACTTCATTAACTTCCTTTTTGTGGAAGAAAAAACGAGCTAGATTGAAACTACAGAAGCTACAGCTCTGAGTTGAAGATGGTGGTCTGGGTTTGCCCAATATTAAACACTACCAACTGGGTTGCCTGGGCAGGTATCTTTGGGAATGGGTTAGAAATGACTCCAAATCTACATGGCTCTATTTAGAAGCTGCCCCTCTGGATCAAATCCCTCTTTGTAATATTTTATGTGTTTCTAAAAAATGGGTTTCAGAAAGAGTGAAGGGCAATTTCCACCTCCTGAACACTTTGAAGGTATGGAGAGCCATTATGAAGATAGAGGCTCAGGAAGACCATCTTTCTACTCTTAACCCCATTTATCTAAATCCAGACTTTCCTCCTGGTATTGTAGATTCTGCATTCTCTCTCTGGTCAGACAAAGGTATCTGGATCATAGCAGACTTAATGGCTAATGGTATTAATAAAACTTTTAACCAGCTCAGGGTTCAGTTTAACCTTCCAACCACACACTTTTTCCGGTATCTACGGGTTCGGAGCTTTGTCTCCTCAAAAATAAGGCTACATTCAGGGGGGCTCTCTCAATCTTCTGTAGAAGAAGTGCTGCAGGATCCCATCCCTCAAAAATGAATAACCAGGTTTTATAATGCTAGGTTTTATAATGCTCTTTGTCCACGGTGTGAGCCCTCTGAAGTCACTTTGGGAGGCTGGTCTTGGTACAATCATCTCAGATGATGAGTGGAGGCATGTCTGGCTGGACTCCTCTGGTTGTCTGTCCACTAACAAGGTTTAGGAAATCCAGTTCAAAATTATTTACAGGCTTCAAATGACACCACAGTTACAGAATAGATTCAATCCTTCTTTTTTAAAGTGTTGTAATAAATGTAAGGTCATTGAGGGGACATACTTCCACTGTATCTTTGACTGTGCTTTCATTAAAATGTTTTGGGAAAATGTATGTAAAGAAATTTCTGTAATATTTGGTAACAATGTAGATCTTAGGCCTGTATCTTGTATTCTTGGTTTGCATTCTGCTCTTAACCTTAATCCCAACATGTTGAAGCTCCTTGATGTCCTTTTGTTTGGTGCTAGAAGATGTATTTTACTCAAATGTATCTCTGACAAACCTCCTCAGCTCTCAATGTGGGTACAAAGTATAATAGAACTCTTACCCCTGGAGCCAATGACCTACTGGCTCAAAGACAAACCCTCTTCATTCTATAAAATATGGGACGTGTTTCAAACTTATGTCAGACTACAGAAAGCGCAGACTTTACGAAGAGGCCTTTACGGTCTTACTTGAACAGATATTCCTAAAGAGGCTCGTTCTCAACCTATTTTCGACCCTTGATCAAGCGGAAAAGCTGTAACTCTTTACTGCCTGAAGTCTTGGCTATGTAGCCATTTTATTTGTAATTATTTTTATAATCTCATTATTGTAATAGCATTTACTCTTATTCATGTGTTTTCGTGTTTTTTTTTTTGTGTGTGTTTAGTTTTATTGCTTCCTTTCTCCTCCCACATCACGCTTTTGTGATACACGCTTGCTTAGTTTTGCATTATGTAGGTTGCTTATAATTTTTGCTTTTTCTGGCCTGTACTGTTTAAAAGCTGTTATTGATGTAAATGTTTCTTGCTTTTTATCTTTAAATTGAAAAATAATAAAGATATCTTTAAAAAAAAAAAAAAGTGACAATAATGGGTCAACATATGTAACATTAGGTGGAAAAGTGGTGAAAAGGGTTTGTAAGTGCTGAACATGTGTAACATGTGATGTAGAAGTGTCAGAAATGCAAAAATGCATTAAAAAGAGCAAAAATATGGCAAGAAAAAGTGATGAAAATAGGTTAAAATATGGTGAGTTTGGTGTAGTTGCAGAAAAAGAATAAAAATAAGCAAAACTAGGCTCAAAATGTTCTGAAAATATTCTTAGCTTCTTGAAGGCATCTGGTGACCTTCTCCAAGTGTCTCACGGCCCCAAATGGTGTCCTGACCCCATGCTGAGCACCCCTGCTCTAACTAATATATAAAACGCTGCTGTTTGACAAAATGTTCACGTCCTGCAAGAAAAAAAAAAATGCTACAAATAACTTTTATAAGTGAAATAAACCTTTTGGCTGTAGCACACTGAGACCAGTCCCTAAAAAAGTGTCAGACATTTGAAATGGATACTTTCACTTTGTGCACAATTTAACCTATTTAGCATAATATCAATTTAGCTAAGTGCATGTGTGCGTCAATTTGTAACAGCTCGTATAATTGTCATGCAGCATACACGGTTTGTGCAAAGGGAGACGAGCATTTCATCAATATTAGACGCAGTCCATCAGTCAGGCTTTAGTGGATGGATGAGCTGCTGGGGCCGCACTTCAACTCTCCTTCCTATTGAGTCACAGTCACACATTCATGTTACATTTACTCTCCTACATGTTGGTATGTACCTGCTCCAACACTTTATAAATCTACCAGTAGTTAGAGGATGAGCTGCTACACATGAACAGGAACTAGAGTTTTCAGTGAGCAAAACTTGTTGTTTAGTGTGAAACATCTCACTGTTTGTATCCAACAGGGAGCAGCAGGTACAACCACCAAAAACCCTTTAAAAAAAGGGCCAGACAAAGCAGTCGCTATGGAGACGCTTCACTTTAATCCCTCATGGATACAAGGGTTCACACACTTTAAAATAGACACCTTCATTATTCATTCATATCTGAACTTCTATTGTCGTAAACCCAACTAATAAAGGCTTCATTCACACTAGGGCTGTGCATTAATGTTTCACCATTTATCTAATTACAGTTACGATATGAGAACGTGATTATATAACTGCACAAAAAGCTGTGATGTGTGATTTAAATAGACGTGGGTCTGTTTCATCACAGCCACCACTGAACATCTGTCCTCATTAGGGCTGGGCGATATGATGAGGAGTCCATAAAGGAGGGTTAACAAACTCTGAGTCTATCATAAACTCTAGGTCAACATACCCTCTATGGTAAACTCTGTGTATCTGATTCATTACAGCTGGTATGAAGTGAATTTAATCAACCCCGAGTATGTAAACCAAGGGTTACTGACGTGCACGCACGCGATAAAAAGCCATCAATGGAGCAGAGATTACTCGAGCTGCCATGGCAACCACACGGAATAGAGTGATTTATTCACCCTGATGGTGAAATAAGCTGGTGTTTGTGGCATATGAGCCATTCAGTGTGAACACACCTTTAGTGACTATAGTGGCTTAAATCACCCATGATTAGTTGTGCTTTTTGGTCGCTTCATCACTTTATCGTGCCAGGTTTGTGACGACCGTTTAATAATATGAATAAAATGTGTCTGTAGCAGCAGCACAGGATGGCTGTTACACTAGATATAAAGACAATGAAGGCAGCTTGATATCACATCATTTATATTGATTTTTAATGTGACTCATGTCAACGTCCAAAGAAGAAAAAATGATTATAACATAAGAGCCTTATGTCATAACCAGGGGTGTACATAATGTTCAGAAGTGTGATGTGTTAACATTAAGTGTACAATACAAATGTCTAAAGGATTATATAGTGAAGTACAATAGGATACCAGACAGGTAGTGTTGGATCAAATAATAACATTAAAGTAGATTCATTATAAATGATCCTGTGTTTAATAACTTTACAGACAGTGAATCATACAACAGAAATACTTTTTATTTTTAAAAGTACTTTTGAGAACATTTCACAGCCTGTACTTTTGACTTTTACTTGATATTTGGATCAGTACCTTTTACTTTTACTCTAGTAAGTAATCTGAGTACTTTTTCTATATCTGGTTGTCAGACAAAGGGATTTAAATGTAAGAGAAAGAAGGACCTTGAGCTAAAAAGGATCTAGAACCACTGTTCTAAAGGGCCGGATTTGGCCCCCGGGCCATGAGTTTGACACAAGTGCATTAAATCAACAATGATCAACCAGTTTATGTTACATCAAACATGGAAGGACAAGGATCTGAACAGGGTTTAATCAGAGAGAAGAGGACATATTGATGATCAGATCAGATCAGATCAATAAGAGTGTGTTAATCATGGGTTCACATAATGTCTGAGTGTTGAAGGAGAACTGTGTCATTATTCAGGTAAACTAACTAAACTAAAGCTAAGGAGATTGTCTTCATATGTTCATACTTTTACTTGATCTTATTTTTATTCTACAGTGTCTAATTGATTAACAATTACAGTTATAATTGTGTCCAACCCTGCTGTGCATCAAGTGTGAGTGACATGAGGTACAAACATGTTTTGGGGGAAATTAAAAAACCAGTATTTTTTCTGTCTGAACTTTTTCAGCCAAATTTGAATAATCATCTTTCTTTTGCTTGAATAATTAATTTGAGTGATTCACAATTGATTGGATCATTGTGTGTGTGTGTGTGTGTGTGTGTGTGCGTGTGTGTGCGTGTGTGTGTGTGTGTGTGTGTGTGTGTGTGTGTGTGTGTGTGGTCACCTGCACTGCCACCACAGACAGAACCTCCACTGAGATCCTGTTGAACTCATCAAAGCAGCCCCAGGCCCCCGTCTGGGCCAGACCTTTGTAGATGTTTCCACAGGACTGAGAAGAGATCACATGACCAACAATAGAGACACATCAACACTCACTGACGTGCACACCAACTGTTATCACAGCGAGGCCAAAAAGAATGTGATTGTCTGATCCACATTATCAACGTTCATGTCAGCATTACAATAACGACCAATCTGAGCATTATGGGAATTACTGTTGGCCTTTTGTGTACTTTACAAGTCATTATATATGTTTTTGTCATTTATTGTGCGTTTATAATTATATTTTACATATTGTTTATTGTCAATCTGTGCCGTGTTTTTATTTTATTTTACATTTATGTAAATGTTTATTTGTGTGTCTGATGTCTTTTCAGGTGTTTTTATGAATCTGTTCTGGGGTTTTTGTTGTTGTTTTGTGTGTTTCTGGAGTTATTTCGTTGTATTATAATGACCTTCATATTACTTCAAATTTCTTGAATTACAGTGGATTTGTCTTTGGGGGGCCGCCACAGAATTAGACCGAGGGCCGCATGTGGCCCCCCCAACCACCAATTGCCTATTGTCTGCCATAAAGGCAGAAAAAAGGCTTTTTTTTAATGATTTATAATTTTAACAAACACTTCAAGTTAACATGAAAGAAGGGTCCTTATGAGGTTCTGAATACATTCTATTAACACAGACAAAATAGAATAAATAAAAACTATAATTAATAATAATAATTGCTTTGAGATGCACAGAATACACTACCAGTCAAAAGTTATAGAACACCATATTTTTCCATTTTTTTTCTGAAAATGATTGAGTTTATTGTGTCATTGCACTCTGAAATGAAAGCATAGAACAAATAAGTAATTATTGATGGAATCCATGAACAATACTGTTCAGCTGGTGCTCATGAGGGTCTGGTACCACAGTGTGTTCCACTGTTTTTATGCAGACAGAGGAGGGTTGGAAGGAACCAGGAAAAGTAGGAACATCTGTAGGAATGAGTAGCACCAGCTTTTCAAGACTGATTCAACCTTCATTGGGCGACCGTGGCTCAGGTGGTAGTGGTTGGGGGTTCGATCCCAGTACCTGACTATGTGTCGAAGTGTCCTTGGGCAAGACACTGAACCCTAAGTTGCTCCCAGTGGTCGACTAGTGCCTTGCATGTCAGTCCTGTCCCACTGGTGAATGAGCTGATATGTAAGCTTTGAGACTGTTTTCAGTGGTGATAAAGCTCTATATAACTCATGTTCATTTACCATTTACCATTTTATTGTTGCAGAACAGATTTACATTGTTAACACACTTCATGTTCCCTGAAAAAGACCTTTTGTATCTTTATGAAATGTACAGTATTTTTTAGTTTTGGGTTCTTTAACCTCTGGTTGTCAGTTCTAACCTTTGTAACATTTCAAGCTGTTTATTAGACTTGTACGACTTGAATTACAATAAATAACTGGAAAAATGAGTGTTTTAAAACTTTTGACCAATAGTGTATATCCAACAATGCAAATTAATTCAGACTTATAATATATTTACTTGAGCTGTAACTAAATTAATTGCAGGTATAATAAATAGGTGATTCTATTCAATAACCAGTAGGATAGTCTTGCTAATGCTAATGCTAATTCTAATGAGGTTTACCAGTGAGTAACAGAAGGAGCTAAAGGGGATTTCCACTCATTTCTCTCTCTCTCTCTCTATATATATATATATATATAATATTCAGCATGGAGGATATAAAGCCTACTACGAACCAACAACCTTCGCACCACTACATGGATGAATAACCAGCATGTGAACAAGTGAGCCAATGTTCTCCTGGTATTTCCATGTGACAGACCTACTTATAAGGCAGATCATATAAAGGTCCACAAAACACATCCCAAAAGTGTATTTAAAGAAGTTGGAAGGAATATAAAGCCCAATATAATACAAAAAATGTAAAAAAATACACGAAATGACAACAAAGACTGAAAACGACTTAAACAATACAATAATAAAAACACACGCTGTGATACAGTTGATCATCCCTGCTATAAAGGTATACTTGTGTAAAATGTTAAACTGGATTAAACGTGTTGTTAGTATCTCACACCACTCCTCTACTGTGATGGAAACATCTAAATCTGTTTCCCAGGACGACTTAAGGGCCATTGAGTGTGGATCAGATGTTATTAGTAATGTTTTGTAGTAGGGTGACACTTTATGACCAAAGGCCTTTTAATGTCTTACAGGATGTTACAATGAGAAGGAACTAAAGTATTCACTGCTAAATGTCACATCTGGAAGTATCTCCATAATTCCTGTCGAGGCAGTGAAACTTCCTGTTGAATGGTTTCATTGTGTCATTGTCAAATAAATCTTCTAACACTAGTATGTCCTCTAGGAACCACCACTTCAAAAAAAGGTGTTTTTTCTGTTTTAGGATTTAAAACATTTTACCAGATGACTGATGGAGATGAGGGTCACATTTTAAGATTTGAGATATTTACCCAGACCTGTTCTGAGTTGATAAGTGGTGTAAATAGAGAGCAAACCATGGAGGTTCTCTCTAGAACCAATGTGCCAGATGTTGATGATACAAGAAAAAGGCTTTTTAAAATGTCTAACATTAACATTAAACTACTGTTCAGAAAACACTATGAGCACAATTACAGACACAAACTAGAGCTGACGACAGCACTGGATTAACCTGTGATAGTGCACGTGATAGTGCACGTGATAGTGGTTCCTGTGAGCACTCTTTCCTATGTTGTGTAATGAGACCCATGTTGAGGGGAAACAGAAGATGATGTTGATGCAGAGGGTGAAGGTATGAGAGAATAACAAACGGTGCATTAAACATGAAGAGGTTTGGAATGAATCAGCACTTCAATCAGGATGAAAGAGGAGGAGAAAGAGGAGGAGATAGAGGAGATAGAGGAGGAGAAAGAGGAGGAGAAAGAGGAGGAGATACAGGAGGAGATAGAGGAGAAAGAGGAGGAGAAAGAGGAGGAGATAGAGGAGATAGAAGAGGAGAAAGTGGAGGAGATAGAGGAGATAGAGGAGGAGAAAGAGGAGGAGGAGATAGCGGAGAAGAAAGAGGAGGAGAAAGAGGAGGAGATACAGGAGGAGATAAAGGAGAAAGAGGAGGAGAAAGAGGAGGAGATAGAGGAGAAAGTGGAGGAGATAGAGGAGATAGAGGAGGAGAAAGAGGAGGAGATAGAGGAGAAAGAGGAGGAGAAAGAGGAGGAGATAGAGGAGAAAGAGGAGGAGATAGAGGAGATAGAGGAGGAGAAAGAGGAGGAGATAGAGGAGATAGAGGAGGAGATAGAGGAGGAGAAAGAGGAGGAGATAGAGGAGGAGAAAGAGGAGGAGATAGAGGAGATGAAGGAGGAGAAAGAGGAGGAGAAAGAGGAGGAGAAAGAGGAGGAGATAGAGGAGATGAAGGAGGAGAAGGTGGAGGAGATAGAGGAGATAGAGGAGGAGAAAGAGGAGGAAATACAGGAGGAGATAGAGGAGGAGATAGAGGAGATAGAAGAGGAGGAGATAGAAGAGGAGATAGAAGAGGAGATAGAGGAGGAGATAGAGGAGGAGATAGAGGAGGAGATAGAGGAGGAGAAAGAGGAGGAGATAGAGGAGATAGAGGAGGAGGAAGTGGAGGAGATAGAGGAGGAGATAGAGGAGGAGAAAGAGGAGGAGATAGACGAGATGAAGGAGGAGAAAGAGGAGGAGAAAGAGGAGGAGATAGAGGAGATGAAGGAGGAGAAAGAGGAGGAGATAGAGGAGGAGATAGTGGAGATAGAGGAGGAGAAGGTGGAGGAGATAGAGGAGGAGATAGAGGAGGTGATAGAGGAGGTGAGGATGAAGGTGTGCTGAACCCACCTTGTAGTCCATTCTGCTCAGAGCAGTTAACACATACACCATGACTCCCAGAGCTCGTCCCAGGTCTTTGGTGGTTTCAGTCTTTCCCGTCCCTGCAGGTCCAGCTGGAGCTCCACTCATGGTGAGGTGGAGGGACTGGGTCAGGGTGATGTAGCACCTGGTGGAGACCACACACACACACAATGGAGGGCTGCAGTCCTGCATGTTTTTCTTTCTCTCATTGCTTCCACAAAAAGCAGTTTTAAATGAACTAGTGCCTGTATTCATACATGGACTATATATACAGTCTGCCCATACATGTATGAATATATACATATGTAGGTGTTTGTGTACATGTACTGTATGTATACATGTATGGACTTGCTGTTGTGTGTATATATATATATATATATATATACTATATATGATATATATATATATATATATATATATATATAGTATATATATATATTCTGTTCATAACCTTTTCCTCTTTTATAACATTCATAACTTTATTGTAAACATATATATAGTGAAAGCCTATTTTTATTTTAACATTTAATCTTTTCGTGTCTACATTGCTTTATGTCACACTTGTTTTGGCAACGTAAACGTGTTTCTTGTGGAAATAAAGAGAGAGAAGCTCCAGCGCATGCCCCTAGAGGTGGAGGAGGGGGTGGGTGCGCAGCAGCCATGTTGAAAGTCTCAGGTCAGTCTGATCCGGTGCCATGTACTGAGTGCGCATCGTACTGAGATTGTTTATGCACATATATGCGCATGCGCACACATGCACACTACCGGAAAATTAATTTTTGCTAGAAAATAATTCATTTTTATTTATTTTTGTTTTCAAAGTGAACGGACACATTTTGTTATTGGATTATGTCAGGGTTTAGAATCTCAGTACAGAGGTAAACTCAGTACATGACTCCGGATCCACAGAGGATATTCGAGGAACACACGCACGCACGCGCACACGCACACAAATTCCTTGCTTTTATAGAGAGATGGGTGATCAAGGCCCTGACCAAAGATCATTTTACTTTAAAGGGGACATATCATATTAAATCCACTTTTTTTAGCCCTTAAATGCATTTTGTTGTATATTTAGATTGTTTTAGAAGCACAGAAAAAGTTCAAATTAATCTCTTCAGGTGCTCCATTGATATCTTTATATCTGTTTTGGTCATATTTTTCAATCTGTTTAGATTTTTCTATTCTCTATTATGTTTTTTGAACAATAACATCACAGTATTTGCAGCAGAAACTGCTAAATTAGTTCATCAACTCCAGGCCCAACACTTCGAGCAATCCACCCATTTTTTATTTCTGGCTTTTATTTTGTAGTCCAAGCTCCAGGATGCAGAAGTTACGAGAGGATAAGTCTAAATGTTGGGTTGTTGGATGTAGTAACCCACACGCTTCATTACACCGTCTCCCAGCATCAGAACCTTTTCAAAGTGTCTGGTTTGAGTTTTATTTTTTTATAGAAATGTACCACATCTGTGGATAAGGTCATTTTTTGTGTGTGTGAAGCACTTTCAATGATGACTGCTTCATCAACCTCCACCAGTATAAAGAAGGATTTACAGAAAGACTTTGTCTGATTGAGGGTTCAATTCCTTCTATCTTTGGAGACGATTGAACCAGAAGCACTTCGGTAAGCTGTAAATAACGCTAAAAAGTGATGATTAAGACGTCCTGTCATTGTTTTGTTAGCATTAGCAGTTGCACCCGTCTTCATATGTTAGCGCTGTGTGCTCGTTTTAGATCCTTGATGATATGGCCTACGTGATTAATTTAAGTCTAAAGTTTTCATTAGTCATTTCATTTTGACGTTTTTGTCTTTGAAAAGACTATTAAAATGCATTTTCGTGACGTTTAGCTTGGCGCTTTAGCGTTAGCTCGGTGCTTGTGTTAGCTAACTTGTTAGGGTTCTGCAGGTTCATCATCTTCATTTTCATCTCGCTCCACTGGGTCAGACTCTGGCTGGAACATGTAAGGCTGGATGGACAAGTCTAACGTTGTTGACATTTTGGAAATAACCTCTGAATAAAAAGTTATGCTCCGCTACATAGCCGTATCTCTTCTATCAAACTACAAAATGGTCGAGCAGGGTGGAGTGAACCTGGAGAGGGGGCGGGGGTATGAAGTGTCTCATTTGCATTTAAAGAGACAGCACCAAAACGAGTTGCTCTTAGAAGCACATCAGAAAAGGGGAAGAAAAGGGGTGGAGCTATAATAATGAGGAAATCAGACCCAAGCATTGCAGTTCCGTTAATATATACCACAACTGTATGATTTATATGTAAAAAGGAAGGATTTAAAACATGATATGTCCCCTTTAAAGCAGGGTGTTGAAGGAGTGAGACAAGACAGCAGCCCTGAGGACTGGACCCACCCACCCTTGGTCCCATGTACCACCTGAATCACAATGTGACGCGTCATGAGAAAAACAGGAACTAGTCGGGCCAGGATGGGGTTTATTTACACACTCTGCTTATGACTTACTTACACTATCCAAGACTTTTATTCTGAAAAAAACAGCAGCAACACTAACAGAGTTACCAAAGTCCTCTAACCACCTCTAAACAGTGTGTGTGTGTGTGTGTGTGTGTGTGTGTGTGTGTGTGTGTGTGTGTGTGTGTGTGTGTGTGTGTGTGTGTTATATAATCCTCCATGCAGTGATTGTGTTTCTTTGTCAGGAATAAAAACAGCCTCCGTCCGTGTCGTATCAATAAAAAGCAGGAGCGTGCTGAACGGGAAACTGATTGGAGAACAATCAGGACTTTATTGATCAGGGCTATAAACACAATGAATATCATTATGCGGTTGATTTTTAATGAGCCGCTGGTTTAAAAAGTTGATGTATGGAGGAGCAGATGCTCAGAGGAGACAAATGATCCCATCTGTATACAGTGTATCATCCACGTCTCACTGCCAGCAGAATGCACCATCCCAGCTGATACACACTGAAATGTTCAGAGGAGTAGTGGAGGAAGGAGAACAAGGAACAGGAGGAACAAGAGGAGGAGCAGGAGGAGCAGGAGGAGGAGGAATAGGAGGAACGAGAGGAGGAGGAGGAGGAGCAGGAGGAGGAGGAGCAGGAGGAGGAGGAGCAGGAGGAGGTCCTCCACAGAATTCCTAAAAGCTGAGAGTGAATAAAAACCAGGCTGTGACTGGTTTGATTACAGTGCGTTATTATTATTCCTCTCTGTCAGGGACAGTTAGCATCATGGCTCTGAACATCCTGCACTAAGTATGGAGTGTATGCTAACATGCTAACGCGCTAACATTCCTGCTGTTATAGATTACAGTGGCTTCCTTTAGCCTATTATCCTACAGCAGGAGGAGGACAACAGCTATATACATGGAGGTCCTGGTCTCTGTTTATATATTTAAAGTAGATTAAATAAATTATTCTAACTAATTATAGACTTATTAATTCATCTAAATTAGTGGCCTAGCAATATTTGACATGAAAAGCAACAATTTTCCAGTTTAAATATATTTTGGTAAATGACAAAATCAATTAAAACAATAAATGATCCAAAACAACTAAATAGTGTTTATTATTTCCATCACTGAGTGCTAACATAAAGTGTAATATTAATAAATAATATTACGATTGCATTGTTCACAAAACACTAACTTATATTTAACTAAGATAAATTCATGCTTTTCTGAATGTTTAGTAAACTTTCTAAAACAAATGTGTTTTTGTATTAAAATCAAAAACATGACTTAGTATAGAACATTCCAGAGAAATATAACCTGAATAGTGTAAAATATTTATATCTGTAAATATCATGAAATAAACAGAACAACTGATGAAGATGATGAATTTAGTCTGAAATAGTTTTTCTACATAACAGTTGATAAGTTGGATCAGACAATGCTATCTGTAGCAGCGTTATATAGAGGTGCTAGCTGCTACATGTTAGCATTGATGTGTTAGTTGCTACATGTTTGCATTGATGTGTTAGCTGCTACATGTTTAGCATTCAGGTGTTAGCTGTTTCATGTTTAACACTGAGGTGCTGGCTGCTACATGTTTAGCATTGAGGTGCTTTCTGCTACATGTTTAGCATTGATGTATTAGCTGCTACATGGTTAGCATTGAGGTGCTAGCTGCTACATGGTTAGCATTGAGGTAGGTGCTAGCTGCTAGATGTTAACATTGATATGTTAGCTGCTACATGTTAGCATTGAGGTGCTACCTGCTATATGTTAGCATTGAGGTGCTAGCTGCTACATGGTTAGCATTGAGGTGCTAGCTGCAACATGTTAGCATTGAGGTGCTAGTTGCTACATGTTAGCATTGATGTGTTAGCTGCTTCATATTTAGTATAGAGGTGCTAATTGTTTCATGTTTAACACTGAGGTGTTAGCTGCTACATGTTTAGCATTGAGATGCTAGCTGCAAACATGTTTAGCAATGAGGTGCTAGCTGCTACATGTTAGCATTGAAGTGCTAACTGCTACATGGTTAACATTCAGGGTGTTTGCTGCAACATGTTAGCATTGAGGTGCGAGTTGCTACATGTTAGCATTGATGTGTTAGCTGCTTCATATTTAGCATAGAGGTGCTAACTGTTTCATGTTTAACACTGAGGTGTTAGCTGCTACATGTTTAGCATTGAGGCACTAGCTGCTACATGTTTAACAATGAGGTGCTAGCTTCTACATGTTTAACATTGAGGTGCTAGCTGCTACATGGTTAGCATTGAGGTGCTAGTTGCTACATGTTAGCATTGATGTGCTAGCTGCTTCATATTTAGCATAGAGGTGCTAACTGTTTCATGTTCAACACTGAGGTGTTAGCTGATACATGTTTAGTATTGAGGTGCTAGCTGCTACATGTTTAGCAATGAGGTGCTAGCTGCTACATGTTTAGCATTGAAGTGCTAGCTGCTACGTGTTTAGCATTGAGGTGGCTAGCTGCTACATGTTTAGCATTGAGGTGCTAGCTGCTACGTGTTTAGCATTGAGGTACTAGCTGCTACATGTTTAGCATTGAGGTGCTAGCTGCTACGTGTTTAGCATTGAGGTGCTAGCTGCTACATGTTTAGCATTGAGGTGCTAGCTGAGGCTAGCAGAGCTCCACTGATCCACAAACTCTTTCTCTAACATTTTTCACACGCTTTAGTTTTCCATCCAGTGTTTTTATTTAAACTAAAATTAACGTCCACAAAGAACAGCAATGACTTCTCTGGTTCTAATGTTTATTGTGTTGTGGTCTGTGCATCAGTATTATGGGTGTACTAGGAAGTGGTGCAATTAGAAAGGTTCCACACTGGTTGGAGTGAAAATAAAACTGTTATTTCTTTAAGTGTTATTTTGTCTATAATTAATTAATCGCAATTAGCACGTTAAAGCCCCAGCACATGACAACACAAACCCCTGCTGAACTCTGGGTAAAGGAAACAATGAATGCAGACGTGTAGAGAAGAATAGAACTGTAAATATGGAAAGATTCCAATAGAAACAAAAGCATTGTAGGATAGAAGAATGTAGTTACTCTATCACTGCTGCTGTGATAAAGCTCTGAGTCCCTGTAGTGTGTGTGTGTGTGTGTGTGTGTGTGTGTGTGTGTGTGTTGTGACTGAACTGAGAATACTCATTAGACTTATGGAACATCTGTGTTTTCCCCAGCTAAGTCAACCTGCCCGCTGTGTGCAGTAAGAACACTTTAATCATCCTGAACCTGAACTACTTCCTCTATTCAGATGGATTTCATCCTCAGGTCATTTCTAACCTTATCAACACGGATGAGGAGTCACACTAATACAAAACTCTGTTTTTCAGTTGGATAAATTAACGTTTCACTTTAGCCTCTGCTTAAACTTTAGACGCATTAGAAGAAGCTCATGATGATCCCTCCCCCAGGAGAGTTCTGTGATATATAACACTATTACTAGGAAGAACTGCACAAAAACTGAGCCCTTGTTTAACCCTGTGATGAACTGATGACTAGTCCATGGTCTAACACAGTATTTCTCAAATGCAGGTACGTGATCTACAGGAGGAGTCTGCAAGTGATGGAGTCTGATCTGCTCTGTGGTGGTTCAGAAGGAGCTGAGCTCTAAATCTACTGGTGGATGTTGGTTCCTACCCTCACCTATGGTCAGGAGCAAAACTAGATCTCCGGGGGTGGGGCTCAGAGTCAAGCTACTGCTCCTCCACATTGAGAAGAGCCAAATGAGGTGGATCAGGCACCTGATGAGGATTGTTCTCATTATAACTCACAACCTTTTCCTAAAAGATGTATACATGAGAAAATATTATCACATTAGAATATGAAATTACTAACTATCTTAAATGGTTTCTAACAAAAGCGGTTACCTATGAAGACACCAAGAACAGAGTAAAACAAGTTCTGATGAAACTACGGCCCGTGGCTGCGCCAAATAACACGTACCACGTTTCAGAGAATTCAGTGAAATAACTTGGTTCCACCGAGTCAAACAAATGAAATTGTGCGATGTAGGGCGCTAGTAAACCACTGGTAGGTTGGCATGCAGATATTCTAGCAGTGAAGAAGAGATGCTATGCTAGCAGACAGAGCTAATAGAAAAACCTGACTTTTACAGATATTAAAGCTATTCTTTCGGTGCTAAAGGTGTAAGGAATCATTTATGAACATGTTTAAGAGTAGAAGGCGGCCAGAAAGAAAGTAGTAGCAGATTCCGCCTGCTGTCTCCGATTATGGACAAGAGAAGGATATATATATGTTTAAAAAAAGTATTCAATTTTCAGAGTATCGATGGGAACGTGATACCTATGAATCACAATTAATCACAATTAATCGTTACATCCCTAATTGATAGTATAAAATTCACTGTTACATTATGTCTTTGTCTGAACTTGAGGCAGCGTATCGAAGGCGGTGCAGCAAAGCGAGCACGACAAAAGAGGCGCAGATTGCCAAAGGCGGTACAATTAGGTGAAGGAGGCGCGGCAAAGGCGATGGCCGTTTATCATCGCTTGCGGCTATAATAATAATATGTCATTATTCAGTATATTTTTCTTTTATTTTGTGTTTTTGTTGTTGTTTAGTGAGTTGCTGGTAATATTCAGTATGATTATGATTTCTAACTAAAAGTGATTATAAAACTCCATATTTTAATGCTTTAAATTGTTTAAATTCTCAGCACCTCCAAATCCGAGTCCATGGTTCTCGACCGGAAAAAGGTGGAGTGCCTTCTCCGGGTTGGAGATGAGGTTTCTGCCCCAGGTGGTGGAGTTCAAGTACCTCGGGGTCTTGTTCACGAGTGAGGGAAGGATGGAGCGAGAGATCGACAGGCGGATTGGTGCGGCGTCTGCAGTGATGCAGAGTCTGCACCAGTCCGTCATTGTAAAGAGGGAGCTGAGCCAAAAAGCGAAGCTCTCGATTTACAGGTCGGTCTACGTTCCAACCCTCACCTATGGTCATGAACTTTGGGTCATGACCGAAAGAACAAGATCACGGGTACAAGCGGCCGAAATGAGTTTCCTCCGTAGGGTGGCTGGGCTCTCTCTTAGAGATAGGGTGAGAAGCTCAGTCATTCGGGAGGGGCTCAAAGTAGAGTCGCTGCTCTTCCGCATCGAGAAGAGCCAGATGAGGTGGCTCGGGCACCTAATTAGGATGCCCCCTGAACGCCTCCCTAGTGAGGCGTTCAGGGCACGTCCCTCCGGAAGGAGGCCCCGGGGAAGACCCAGGACACGCTGGAGGGACTATGTCTCTCGGCTGGCCTGGGAACGTCTCGGGGTCCCCCCGGAAGAGCTGGAGGAAGTGGCCGGGGAGAGGGAAGTCTGGGCCTCCCTACTGAGGATGCTGCCCCCGCGACCCGGAAACGGCTAAGTGGGAGAAGATGGATGGATGAAATTGTTTAAATTCTCCTCTCTCTCCATTTGAGAAACACTGCTTTATAGTATAAATTAAAAGAAATCATATTGTTTCTTACTTTTCCACATGTAGGAACAATGAAAATAGTAAAAACAGTATATGTTCATATTTCCAGAGTGTGTGAGTCTAGAACCAATGCATATCTGTGACTAATCATTAGTGATGTGAACAGTCTATGTTCATAGCTCTAAGCTGATCACATTACAGGGAGCTGAGACATATGCTAAGTAGTTTACTGAAGACCCAACATGTTCCAGACCCAAACACACACTTTGTGACTATTTAGAGGAGCTGACATGTCCACCAGATAGGATGTATAGCAGATCTATTTCTATATTCTGAGAGAGTGGGTGGAGCTTATTACTATACCATATTTACCTTTAAATGTGATGAGTTACAGATAATAAGGAGGGGGGGGGCACTAAATTGTTCATATCTCAAAAAGTATTGATCTGATCTAACTAAACATTTACAGTGTGAATATTGAACAATTATGGAACAATTGGTCAACTTCGGTGTGTGGATCATATCAAGAAATAAAGATCTACTCCCCTCTGTGCCATAAAAAACAGTGACTTCCTATTGGTTTTCATTCAGCGCTAACAGCTAACATACCTGTCTGTTAGCGGGGTGATGACCAGTCGTGGCGTGTTGCCCAGGTACTCGTAGGAATAAAGGAACTGGGCGTCACAGATGTTGGCGAAACAATGCTTGTCGTGGTCGTCCCAGCGATGCCTCAGCTGAGACAGCCACACAAACGCCTGAGAACTGTCCACCTGCAAAGTACAAAACATCACACAGCTCAACACAATTCATGCTTTACAGGAGCTAATGAAGAACATGACTCAGCATCGATCACTGCGTGTGCACCTCTCACCTTCTGACTGATCATCTTGGCCACCACGTCTCTGGCGTGCACGTCGATGGTACAGATGGTCATGACTTTCTGCCGATCGCCTGGCGTGAGCTGGCCAATCAGCAAAGAGATGAGGGTGTTGAGCTGGGACACCTGCTTCTTGTAGTACTCCTTCATGGCGTTGTCGTAGCCCTCCTCCAGACGACCAAAGGCCAGGCCTACGTCAGTGCCTCCACCAGATCTGAGTGCACGTTAGCGCCACCTTAGACATGAGAACAGCACAGTTCACATGAGCTGGGTTTCAATTACAGTATTTTGCAAAATAATAATAATATTTCTAATATTTCTTGATGTCGACAAAGTCTAATGTGTGTTTGAAGGTGTTTCCATAGAAGGTTGTTTTGGGGGGCGGAGCTTGTTAACTGGTGAAATCTCATGCTGTGAGACTTCTCTGCAGGAAGATGAATGCTCCAAACCTCCTTAGAACACTGCGTTCAAAGGTAGTTTCACATCTAATAATGCACTCATAATTATTAAAGGTTCCATATCATGCTGTATTTCACCATCATCTCAATTTGTTCTAAGAACCCCAAAAAACACCAGTATTTAAGGTTTATTTTCCCAAACTCGTCTGTTTTCTAGAGTTTTAGCCTCTGAAAAGTCACTCTGACCAACCTCTACACAAACAGGCTGATTTGTGGCCTCACTTATGCATATTCATGAGTGGCATAACCCATCATACTGCTCACACTGCTTCACACCATTTACACTGATGTCCACCACATAGATCATTACATGTGACCATTACAAGATGAAACCTTGTCTGTAGTTGTAACATTTCAGATTATGGTGGATTCAACAAAACGTTTAATATTAATATTAACATAACCACTAGGAACGAGTGTATCATGTTGTTCTGCAGTCTGTGTCTTCTCCTCTAACTCTGAGGGTTCTCTTTTCTGTTTCAGGTGTTCTTGATGCTGGAGCTGGTGGTTCCTGATCAATGGTTCACAGCTTAACTAGTCTAGAACATTCTGATGGTCTATCCTTCTATTCTATTCTGTTTGTCCCCTCTGTTCACTAACCCTAACCAGTCACAGCAGATGTTCTCCACCTCTGAACCTGGTTCTAAAGGAGATTTATTCCTATAAAAAAGAGAGTTTTTTTCTTCCCACTGTCACTAAATGTTCATGTGGATCTTGTTGGGTTCTTTTCTTATATTTTATTGTAATTTTCGCTATATGAATAAAGTTGAATGAATTGAATGACGTGGGCGTGTCTATAGACAGGACACTGAGTTCCCTGCATGTCTCACTCTGTTACAAGGGGGATCAGTGATCACCAAAGCCAATTTATTTTTGCTATCCACACACAGTTGTGATTGTTTTCTGCCTAAAAAAGTGCACATTACAGTAAAACACATGGTTATTTAAGCTGCTATTGGATGTGCGTCATGTGACCAGGTACGTCATGTTCTGTGACCTGTATTTGTGTAAAAAAGTGTTTCCTTTGAGCTTTTGTGACACATTTCAATATAAAAAAATATTTAAGCATTTTTTTTAAATTCAGGTGTTTCCATCACCAGCTTTTATTGAACTATTTATATTTTGTGCATTTCCAACAGTAATGTAACTTTAACAGTAGAGAGCAGCTCAGCCAACAAACACATACAGCTCTCACGCTCAAAGTAAACCACACGAAGAAGAATAAAAAAAAAAAAAAAGGTGTGGGAATGTGGACCCAAACGCAGAGACAGGTATAACGTTGATAATAATAGTCTATCTTTAATGCTCAATGAGGCACAAAGAAACCAGGAAGCAGAGAACAAAACACAGCAGAACACAAAGAACCAGCAGCTATTCTCTGTTCAAACTGGCCTGATTAGGAGCAGGTCACACCTGGGTGGAAACATGAGGGAGCTAATCACTGACAACCCAAACACAGTGACATCACTGGGAGGAGGAGCCACTAGCAGGAATACCAGGGACACAAAGACAAGAGGCTCAAAAACTCTTAGAAAAACTTAAAGAGAACCACAATGACTAAAACTATACATAACAGGTTGATTCTGTTGATCAGGTGTAATTCAATATTAATGCGATAAATTCCATTCTGTTTCGCTATCTTGAAAAAGAATAAAATATAGTAGGAACTTGGCCCCGCCTTTGACAACAAATTTAAAGGAGGAAAACTGGACTACAGATTTAGAACCTGGTTTAATTCAGTATTAACGACCTTTGTACAATCATCAGGAATAAAAAAAACAGTCATGAACTAACAAACAAGGATCTTTACAGAAAGTTACAAATAAGGGAATATTATTTCAAAATGTTACAATGAACGTGGACAGTAGTAGAACCAAATAGAACTTATGGTCTAAGCCTACAGCAAAAACCTATCAGAACAACTGTCACTCATGTAACTGTATGTTAATTAATATTACACCCATTAAAAAATATTGTCTTTGTTTATTTTTTTCATCCTCCTGTGCGCCCAGAGGCTCCTCCTCCTGTACGCCCAGAGGGCTCTTCCCCCTGTACGTCCAATAGGTCCTCCCTCTGTGCGCCCAAGGCTCCTCCCCCTGTGCGCCCAAAGGCTCCCTCCCCCTGTTAAGTCCATAGGCTCCTCCCCCTGTGAACCCCCAGAGGCTCATTCCCCCTGTGCACCAGCATTAGTGTTGTGTAGTTAACTGTGTACCTGAGCTGGGTAGTCAAACAGCCACGCTCTGGGTTTATCCTCATACGCTGACACCGCCTCAGTCATCTCATGGCGGACTGTAGCGCGCATGGTGTCCAACACGCGGTTTCAACCACATCTCCACCTGAGAGCAGTGGATGAGTGGGTGAAGGAAGAATGTCTGCTGGTGTGTGTTATCAATAGAGTCTAATGAGGTCAGTATAAGCATAGAGTGGAAGTGAAGTCAGACAAATACTATGGAATGTAATGGAATAAATTAATGGATTTATGGGCTCTGATATGCAAAACGCCCCCGAGACAGAGAAAGAAGTCAATTTCATTTGTCTCTATTATTATGGACGTGAGCTTTTCTTTCCATTAGAGCAAAGGGCAGGTAGGAGGCTCCGCCCACCTGCAGCTAAGATATTTGGCTTCAATGTTGAATATGATTGTTTACCTGTCCAGAGCTAGTCCTACAGATGGGTAAAGGCAACGTTACTCGTCCCTCTGCTGCGTTACATTCCCTCATATGGTTCTTAGAAAGAGTTCCTTGCTCGTCCTGATTCAAACTGAGCTTAGACATGTTGTCAAACAGCTTAGAGAGAATTTGCTTCTGGACCTACACACACACACACACACAACACACGCACGCACCAGATTGGTTTAAAAAGGTCACAGCTGCACATATGATGCAAACTTCAGGTCTAACTCAGTGTATTTCCTATCTCTAGTGTCCAACATGAGGTCCTGCTGATGAGACGTTGATGTACATTTAAACTGAGCAACAGAGCCCCCCTGTGGTGCACACAGGTACTGTACCAACTAGTGACAGTGTATAGCTTATTACTGCTGTGGTTCTCAACCTTTACATCCCACAACCCTCCAAAATAAGGTCCCAGAGAGCGGGACCCTCCAAAATAATAAGGTCCACGAGAGCAGGAGACCCTCCAAAAATAAAGGTCCCATAGAGCGGGGACCCTCCAAATAAAGGTTCCAGAGAGCAGGACCCCCACTGTAGCTGAAGGTGGTTGAACACAGACATGAACATTGAAGAACAGTCATGTTGAGACAGGACCATCTATAAGGGGGAATAAAGGGGGTTCAGATTGTTGGGTTCCCATACTAAAAGTCAGTAAAATGATGGTCCATTGTTCTATGAATCTGTGATAACCACATTTATTTATTCATCTGTATAATATCCACTGTTATCCAGGAACGTTTATTATTATTATTATAGTCATCTTAAAGATGGAAATCATGGTTTTAATCACTAATAAAATGGTTCAAAGTGACCAAAAATGATGGAAAAGGAGGTGAAATGGGATTTTAAAAACCACAGAAAAAGGTTAAAAAGGTGGGAAAATGGTTCAAAGTATCAATATTGGAACAATTAGTTTAAACTGGTAAATAATGGTCATAACAAATGGTGAATGTGGTAAATTATCAAAAAAATACGTGTGAAAATAGTTTAAAAGTGACAATATTGGGTCAACATATGTGACAATAGGTGTAAAAGTGGTGGAAAGGGTTTATAAGTGATGAACATGTCTTAAAAGTGGAAAAAAATTGCAGAAAAGGCATTAAAATGTGATGTAGAAGTGTCAGAAATGAGAGTAAATGGGCTCAAATTGTTTCAAAAATACTCTATTAGTCCTTAAAGGCATCTGGTAACTCCCTCCCAGTGTCTTGCGACCCCAACATTATGTCCTGACCCAAAGGTTGAGAAAACCCTGGTGTATTGGATGTGTTCAAACCACCTGGTGGGGTGGTTGGTTCCATTGGAGAGGATGTCAGTAGATCTGCTGAGGAGATGAAGTAGAAACCTGGGGAACGCTAGACGTTTGGTGTCCAGATACTCAGACAGAGCCTTTTCACACAGGGAGAGTCTGTGGACACACACACACGTACACACACACACACACACACGTATGTACACGCACGCACACGCACACACAGGTTTATGTACCATCCTTCAATGCTGCACCTTTTCACTAATTTCTCTCACATTTCTCCACTAAATGTTGAAGTCGCTGTAAAACGTAATTACCTGCTTCACTGCTTTAGGACATCACATACATTATATCACAAGTTTTACAACAGTAAAAACTATGCTCTTTGCTATTTTCTGTAACTTTTCTTGGCTTTCACTGGAGTTTCTCCATCAGCAAACGTTCATAATCATCTCACAGGAAGAAAGAAGTGAAGGAAAAACTAATATAATATAATTACACACCACAACAATGATCAGTCTGGTTATTCCACAGGGTTTAACTCCAGATTAAAATGATCTGATTTTGTCCAAGGGACAACCTTTGATGGATGGAATCTGATCCAGAATAGATGGACACTATTGCTGATTTTGGATCTTGACGTTTGGACGTTTGAAAAACTGGGCCCAGGTTCTGATACAGTGGTAAAGGATCAATATGTTCACAATTCACAGTTTTCAAATAATGAGAAGAATTAAAACTCCCTTCACTGTTTGTGTAGAGCAGATAAATATGAACCTCTGACCTGCTCTGGATGTTGCTCCAGCCTGGCCAACAGGCCAGCTTTATTGGTGGCCTCCACACGTTGGGAGTTTGATGCATCGCGTTCGCCAATTCTTTAAAATCCTCATCCATCCCTTCAAGCGCCTGGAGTCCTGCAGATGATTTCACACCAGCACCAACGATTAACAGTGAGGAGAAAGATGGAGGTTTGGTAACAAACATCTGGGCCTCATGAGACCAGTTATAATGTGTAATATCCGCTTCGATCAAACCAGTGGTTCTCAACCTTTTCATGAACATTTGAAGAACATGTGGAGACAGGACCATCTATAAGGAGGAATAACAGGGGAGAGATTTTTGGGGTCCATCCATAAAGTCAGTAAAATGATGGTCTATTGTTCTATGAATCTGTGATAACCACATTTATTAATTCATGCTGATAATATCACTTTTATTATTATTATGATGGTCATCTTAAAGCCACACCGTAGACTTTGTGACCTAAAGATTGACCCATATGAGTTATTTTAAATGATTCCTCAGACTAATCTACAGCACTGACAGTATCAATGCTCTGACCGGGGGATTCCCTCTGGAAATAATGACGATGTAAGTTTGGAGGAGACGGACCGTCGTTAGCCAGGTCATGTGACCTGGAGAATGCCTGGAGAACATTTCACTTTACCGGCAGTCCTGTGACCACAGGCTCTGATTAAAATACTGATGGAGGTAAGCTAAGGCTTGTGCTACTATTTTTCAGGAGTGGTGCTTTTTGGTCAATCCATCACTTTATCGCTCCACTGACGTGATGACCAGGGAACTGTGTGTGTGTGTGTGTGTGTGTGAGACAGAGGAGCGAGAGAGCGGTCTGATCACTTCTTTCTAATCATAGACAGCTCCACTTTTACGGTTTCAATGATCAACATACGAGTTACTAAAAGATAAGTTCAGTCACAATCTAAACTTATTCAAGAAGATAACTTCTTTCATTTTGCCTTGATAAATTGAGGAAGTGTAGTACAGCCCTCTGCTGCAGCTGCCTCACTGTAGCGGGGGAGGGGCTGCTGCTGTGGCTCTACAGACAGTGAAGGACGGAAGAGACAGATTATACTTACATAAAACTAACTTTACTTTTCTTTAATAGTGAGTCGATGATCTCTCTTCAACCAACAGGTCTACGACTGTCTGCATACACAATCAAAAGACAAGAGAGGCTGGCCCCCCGACTGACAGTTTGTTGATTTTTGTGACAGTTGTTTGTGGCCACTAGGGCGCTTGATGTGAAAATTACAGGTCTAGTGCCCCCGAGTGGCCAAAAGTTACACAGTGTTGCTTTTCAAATCTGTGTAAAGCAGAAATAAATGTGTGTTATGAGTTTGTCACACCACAGAAACATGTGTCATTGACCACTGAGCCAATATTGAAAGATGAAAAAAAATCGCTAAGTATATAAAATTCTGTCTCAAAATCATGGAAAAACAAGCACTCTCTCTGCTCTGAGACCCACTGGGGGCTGTGTTGGTTTTTCATAAGTGCTCGGATCAGGCCTTTCTGTCGCAGAAAGGAAAAGTTCCTGCTCCGCCCGCTAGAGGCAAACCACACAATTGCGGAGCAAAAAAAGTGCTAATTTCATGAAAAAGTGGACAACCAGCGGACGCGTTTTATTCCCCCGATTCCACATATGTGTTTTTGTTTTCGGCTAGGGGCCGAATTACGCCCACTGGAGGCCGACGGAAGTTTGGCGTGCTTCAGCAGCAGGGTGGGGTTTATGCTAATGATGGCTCTGTTACATAACACAGCTATGATTTCTGACCCCACCAATAACTCCTGAACAGAAATTTGAAACAATGTTTGTGAATCTAACTCTATAATTATCATTATAAAATGGTGAATGATTTGTACATGTTTTAAGGAAATACATTATGACCTATTTAATGTGTTTACTGCTCTTTAAGCCCTCTGAGATCCAGAATTACGCCTCTCTGCTGAAATGTCTTGCGCAAGTTAAACAATGGCCGGTTTGTTTTGCAAATTCCCCTACAACTAAACCCAGACAAAACGGAGGTGCTGTGGGTTTGCCCCTGATGACGCTATGCACAGGGATTCACCAGTATTTGGGCGACCTGAGTTTGTCTGCTTAAAACAAGCCTTAGAAATCTTGGCATTATCTTTGACAAAGCAATGTCATTAGAGCACCACTCTAACAGTTGACAAGGAACTGTTTTTACCAACTGAGGGAAAATCTCTAAACTATGTTCACTTGTGTCCAGAGATGATCTTGAGATGATTATCCACGCCTTTGTGTCTTCCCGTTTAGACTATTGTAACAGCTTATTTTCCTGTCTAAACAAAAAGGCGCTTGTCTCGTCTTCAGCAGGTACAAAACTCTGCAGCGAGGTTACTGACTCGCACAAACAAAAGGGCCCATATTACTTCCATTCTAAAAGCCCTTCATTGGCTTCCAGTCACTTTTCGTTTCAATTTTAAAATTCTGGTGCTGACCTTCAGAGCCTTGCATGGTCAGGCTCCCTCCTACATTAGAGACTTGTCTGTGTCCTTATACCCCCTCCCGGAGGCTGAGGTCCAGGATCCGAACCTGCTCATGGTCCCCCGTACCGTTACAAGAAATAGAGGAGATCGCTCCTTCCAGGCGGTCGCGCCAACGCTCTGGAACGATCTTCCGTTTTCCTGCGTTTGCTTGATTCCGTTGATGCTTTAAGAGCCAACTGAAAAACCTATCGTTTTCAGAAGCATTTTTAAATTCCAAGTGATAAAGGGTTGTTTTATGACCATCATATTATTGTGACTGTAACTGTAATTTGTATGTATTGTATGCACTGTAGTATTGTGAAGCACTTTGTGACTCCTGTCTGTAAAGGTGCTATATTAATAAATATTACTTACTTACTTACTTTTGAAGAAAATGTCAGAATTTGCTCTTACACAAACTTTAAAGATAAAAATCCTTGTTTTAATCAGAAATAAAACAAGTTTCAATTTTACCAAAAAATGGTGGAAAAGGTGGTGAATAGAAACCACAGAAATTGGTTAAAAGGGTTAGGGTTAGTTTAAAAATTGTTTTAAACTAGCAAATATGGCCAATAAAAGACGTTGAAAGTGGTCTTAAATTAGAAAAAAAAAAACATAAAATGTGGTTAAAAAAAAAGAAAAAAAAAGAGCTGTTAAAAGTAACACCAGGGTCAACATATGCAACGTTAATTGGGAAAAGTGGTGGGAAAACGGTTTCTATATATGCCTGGTTGATGTCAACTAGTGCATTCGCTATCGTGGAAGATGTGGAGGCACTGGTCTTTTTAAAGTCACTGTTGTAATTGATATTTTCTTGTATTTTGTTGGTTGTTTGTTATAGTCATCTTAAAGATGGAAATCCTTGTTTTAATCAGAAATAAAAATAAGTTAAAAGCGACCAAACATGGTGGAAAAGGTGGGGTAAAGTGTTATGTACAATTAGGGTTAGGGCAAAAACTGAGAGAAAAAGTGGTTTAAAAGGGTTCAAGTGTCAATATTGGAAACAATAGTTTGAACTGGCAAATAATGGACATGATAAATGGTGAATGTGGTTTAAATTGGTAAAAACAATCATGAAATATGGTGAAAAGAGGTTTAAAAGTGACAATAATAGGTCAACATATGTGACATTAGGTGTAAAAGTGGTGGAAAGGGTTTATTAGTGTTAAAAGTGTCTGAAATTGGAGTAATGTATCAAAAATGCATTAAAGGAGCAAAAATATGGCAATAAAAAGTGATTAAAACAGGTTAAAATATGGTGAGTTTGGTGAAGTTGCAGAAAAATTGTTTAGAAAATATTCTTATTTTCTGAAGGCATCTGGCGACCCCCCTTCCAGTGTCTTGTGACCCCTAATGAGGTCCCGACCCCAAGGTTGAGAACCCCTGTTAAGCTACAATCAAGTGCCAAGGCAGAGCTGCTATGAAGCCCGTACCTCAGGCAGCTGTGACCTGATGTCCTCAGAGCCGCATGAGATGCTCTCCAGGTGGGGTCCCCGTACGCTGCACCTCAAACCAGACGGAGATGACGGAGTCAGCGATGGAGAGCTGGTTCTGCCACGACGACACTTCATCCAGGAAGTGTGCGATGTACTTGGAGGACATGAGGTTCTGCAGCTGGACCTGGTTGTCCTCCAGGGTCTCTATCAGCTCCTCGTTGGTACGCAGCAGAGGAACCTGGGTCCTGTGGTGGAGCTCGTATTGGAACTGCATACCTGTGTGGGTCACAGAGAACATGACCCTCCTCACCTCACCGTGTGTGTGTGTGTGTGCATGCGTGTATGGGGGGTGAATCCAATCTTAAATTCATGTGCACCAGTCCAATGAACGCTTAAATGACGTACCCTGTGCCTGCCCGTCTGATCTACATTTTCTATAAACTTTGAATGCGTACACGGGCACAATGCACAAGTCACGTGCGCATGTGTGCTTGCAGGTGTACATACACATTAAAGCGTCTACACACCTACGCCAACATGGATGTACACCTAACAAACATAAATGTATCAGTCACACGTAGACACAGGTGTGGTGTGATGCACTTACTGACGTGCACGTGTGTGTGCGCACGCCTAACAAGTGTTTACATGTCACGTAGATGGTGCTACATAGTGAAGGTCACATGATCACTATAGCTTCACTCACACCTGTCACTACACCTAACTACTGACAATAGGTAAGTTTAGTGAAAGTTAGACATGTACACGTGTGTTAGACTGGTGTGTATGAGTTTAGAATGGATCCACCCCCATAGTGTGTGTGTGTGTGTGCGCGTTGGTGAATGTGTGTTGGTGTACGTGCGTGTGCAGACGCTGTGTGTGTTCATTGGTTTGTTTTCAGTGTAATTTGCTTCCTTTGATTCATCCTTTGATGTTCATCAGCTGCTCGTCTCTCTCAGTGTGAACATCTCACTACTATTATAATAACTAGTTATACAGAGGATGTTTTCAGATAAATATTTAATACATACAATATTTTTAAAGACAACGTTTTGACTTGTAGATGAATTTTGTGTTTAAATTGAACTGTTATAGAAAAACCTTGTATAATAGACTAGTCACTAGTGGATAAATAAACATCAGTGTGATCGACAAGGATAAAAGTCACATAGCAACGTCCCTAATCTCTATCTGCTTATTAATGTGTAATTATAGATGTTACTGTCTACAGTCAGCTCTAGGCTATTGTCTACAGTTAGCGCTAGGCTATTGTCTACAGTTATCTCTAGGTTACTGTCTACAGTTAGCTCTAGGCTATAGTCTACAGTTAGCTCTAGGCTATAGTCTACAGTTAGCACTAGGCTATAGTCTACAGTTAGCTCTAGGCTATAGTCTACAGTTAGCTCTAGGCTATAGTCTACAGTTAGCTCTAGGCTATAGTCTACAGTTAGCACTAGGCTATTGTCTACAGTTAGCTCTAGGCTATAGTCTACAGTTAGCTCTAGGCTATTGTCTACAGTTAGCTCTAGGCTATTGTCTACAGTTAGCTCTAGGCTATTGTCTACAGTTAGCGCTAGGCTATAGTCTACAGTTAGCTCTAGGCTATAGTCTACAGTTAGCTCTAGGCTATAGTCTACAGTTAGCTCTAGGCTATAGTCTACAGTTAGCTCTAGGCTATAGTCTACAGTTAGCTCTAGGCTATTGTCTACAGTTAGCACTAGGCTATAGTCTACAGTTAGCTCTAGGCTATTGTCTACAGTTAGCTCCAGGCTATAGTCTACAGTTAGCTCTAGGCTATAGTCTACAGTTAGCTCTAGGCTATAGTCTACAGTTAGCTCTAGGCTATAGTCTACAGTTAGCTCTAGGCTATTGTCTACAGTTAGCTCTAGGCTATAGTCTACAGTTAGCACTAGGCTATAGTCTACAGTTAGCTCTAGGCTATTGTCTACAGTTAGCTCTAGGCTATTGTCTACAGTTAGCTCTAGGCTATAGTCTACAGTTAGCTCTAGGCTATAGTCTACAGTTAGCTCTAGGCTATAGTCTACAGTTAGCACTAGGCTATAGTCTACAGTTAGCTCTAGGCTATTGTCTACAGTTAGCTCTAGGCTATAGTCTACAGTTAGCTCTAGACTATAGTCTACAGTTAGCTCTAGGCTACTGTTTACAGTTAGCTCTAGGCTACTGTTTACAGTTAGCTCTAGGCTATAGTCTACAGTTAGCTCTAGGCTATTGTCTACAGTTAGCTCTAGGCTATTGTCTACAGTTAGCTCTAGGCTATTGTCTACAGTTAGCTCTAGGCTATTGTCTACAGTTAGCTCTAGGCTATAGTCTACAGTTAGCTCTAGGCTATAGTCTACAGTTAGCTCTAGGCTATAGTCTACAGTTAGCTCTAGGCTATAGTCTACAGTTAGCTCTAGGCTATTGTCTACAGTTAGCTCTAGGCTATAGTCTACAGTTAGCACTAGGCTATAGTCTACAGTTAGCTCTAGGCTATTGTCTACAGTTAGCTCTAGGCTATAGTCTACAGTTAGCTCTAGGCTATAGTCTACAGTTAGCGCTAGGCTATAGTCTACAGTTAGCTCTAGGCTATTGTCTACAGTTAGCTCTAGGCTATAGTCTACAGTTAGCGCTAGGCTATAGTCTACAGTTAGCGCTAGGCTATAGTCTACAGTTAGCTCTAGGCTATAGTCTACAGTTAGCGCTAGGCTATAGTCTACAGTTAGCTCTAGGCTATAGTCTACAGTTAGCGCTAGGCTACTGTCTATTTCTTTACATACAAAATCCTCCATGATGTGGTCACATGGTTTGTTGAATAGATGAGTAGATTTAAAAAAGATAATTAAAGCTGCAACAATGAATCAATAAAAATCAACTATTAAAAGTGTTTGTGTGATTTATGTCACTGACCGTAATGCAGAGCTGTGTGTGTGTGTGTGTGTGTGTGTGTACCTGTCCAGGTAGAGTTGAGCTCAGATAGAACCTTCTCCATTCCCATCTCTTTCACAGCTTTGTCAACAATCCCTCGGACTTCATCTTCAAAGCAGTGAAGGTTGAGCATGAGGAGGTCAGCCAGCGTGGTGTCCTGTATACACACACACCACACACACACACACACACACACACACACACACACACACACACACACACACACACACACACACACACACACACACACACACACACACACACACACAACACACACACACACACACACACACACAAAATGAATAAATGATATATAAAATATTTATACGGCACCAACGATATCCAGACAATGAGTGACAGATATCAGTGTCTGCAGGATTTTATCTTTTAAATTTCACTGATTTTGTGACTCATTTTTTATTTAATTTGGAGAAATTATGTGAAATAATTTCAGGAAAATTTAGTTCTTTGAACAATTTGAGATTTAAAATGACTGAATTAGTGTATTTAGAAGGTATATCTACAACCAAATTATTTAGTAAGTTACACAATAATTGATGTTTTTCTGTCTTTCTAACCGAACTGGATGATCTAAATGGCCAAATTTGGCCCCCGGGTCTTGATCTTAAGTAATTACTTAGAAAACATTTGGTTCACTTTGTTAAGTTTAAAAATATATGAACATTTAACGTGGACTAAACCAGGGTTTGGTTCCTAGATTTCACCAAATTTAATAAAAATTGGGCACAAAATCAAGGAAATATAAGATTGTGCAATAACTGATATCTGTCACTTATTGATTAGATATTGCTTTACATACTTTAAATACTATTGTAGCTGAAGTGCAAACTAAGGCACAAGAATGATGTGTACTGTATGTAGAAATGATCCAGACCTGGTTCATGGTGAAAAGGACCCCAGTGGCAGACATCAGCTGGTGCCAGTGTCGGGCTCTGATCGCTGGGTTCTGGAGCTCAGCCACAGCTCGTAGAGAGATGAGGAGGTTCTTCACCCTGTTGTCCAATCCTGTGAAGGCGTCCCACGCTCTGACCTACAGGATTATAAGGACTCACGTTACGGTAATAGACTGTTTTATGGGTACTTTTTTAGTATAATTCAAAATCAGTCATTTTAATTGTACTTAAGTACATTTTAAAATAAGTGATGAGTTACATATATAAATTATTATTTTTGTTTTAAAATGATCAACAGATATTGTGAAACTAAAAAACATTAAATGTCCATCACATCATAGTGACCAATCAGATTAAACATAATGTATCACATCATAGTGACCAATCAGATTAAACATAATGTATCACATCATAGCTGACCAATCAGATTAAATGTAATGCACTGCATTACAATATCATAGAATGGAGGTTATTTTCTCAGTTTTAGAGTTCATAAATATATCTATACTATAGTTTTATTTTTAAATGAATTAATTGGTGTTATTTTACTTAAAAACTTATTGTACATTTTGACAAACCTTTTATTTTCTACAGATCCTCCTGTTCTCACTGTACCTGCTTTGTCATTTCACTAATATGCTGATGACAGCCACATCTATGAGTCCCTTAAGCGTGAGAATAATTCAGTAGAACTCAACTTCTGGAGGATTGATGAAATAAAATCCTAGATGTCAATGATAGATCGTTGGACAGAGTAATTCTGGTAGTAAAGCTAGAATCGTTGTCACGGTTTGTCAAGTCCACTATGTGGTGAAGGTGAGGCAACTAGCAAAGATGAAGTCCTCACTTTCAAAGCATCACTTTAAATACTGATCCATGCTTTTGTCACTATATGACTGGACTACTGTAATGCTGTGTACACCAGCATCAGTCAGTCTTCACTCACACACCTTTTAACGTGTTCACAAACACATGATCACATGTTCTGTGTTCCCTTCACTGGCGCTCAGTCAATACAGAACTGATTTTAAATTCATCAATGGCCCCGCCCACGTTATCTGTCTGACCTGACTGTGTCCTACACCCAGCACGTTATCTCAGGTCAGTCAATCAAGCGTTGCTCATGGTTCCTCTGACGCATCGCAAACTTAGAGGAGACGGAGTGTTTTCTGTTGTTGAGCTTCTTCTGTACATTCCTTCATGTTTAACCAGTGTTAAGGTGTTACTGTATTATGTAACTGTATTTTTATATTGTTTTTAATAGTGCTTTATAAATACATTAGATTCTACTAGAATAGCTCTATCAGTAGTCTTTACTCCTCTGTCTGCAGGAACCAATCCGACACTGATCACATCCTAAAGTCTCACCTCTTTATCCAGTCCTCTGATGTCCTTGGAGAAGTGTTTACATTCCAGCTCCATGTCCTCCACGTGGATGTCTCTCCATGGTGTGGTCCTCCAGGAGGCCATGCTGGATTCCACCACGCTGATCATATCCCACAGAACCTTCAGTAGACCCACCTCACGTCTGGTAATGAGAAACAAGAGAAAACGCTAACAAACCTAGCAATGGCCACGTTTACATCAGAGCTTCATTTAATTCAGAATAAAAGTTGAATTCTCTTTAAACTCACCTTGTAAACACTTAAAGTTTAATCTGATATAATTTATTATTTTAATTCAACGGCATAATCTGAGATGAATTACAGACTATTTACTGTATATAATAAGAGCCTTAGATGACATGATGTACTGAAGAGACATATTACACACACACACACACACATTACACACACACACAGACAGACATATTACACACACACACACAGACAGACATATTACACACACACACACACAGACAGCCATATTACACACACACACACACACACAGCCATATTACACACACACACACACAGACATATTACACACACACACACACAGACATATTACACACACACACACACAGACATATTACACACACACACAGACATATTACACACACACACAAACATATTACACACACACCTGCATTGTCGGAGCTGTTTGTAGTCAGACACGTTGACCTCAAACAGACTTCCAGACCCCATCAGGGAGCTCATGACCACCTCTCTCTCCTGGATCTGAAGGTGAAAGGCGTCCAGCATCTGATGAGGGTTCTTAGTGTCAAACCTGGAGATGGATCAGATGAATAATCAGAATATTCAGCTCCACAAACTGACAACCGGCATTAATGTGAAAATAATCAGCAGGTTATTAAGAGTGCAATTACACACACAACTAATCTGACAATGAGGCAACGTGATGAAGCATCTCTACCAAAAATTAATTATCATTATGTTAGGATTTAATTAGCCCTGTCGGACGGAGCCTGGAGATATCCACTCTGTAATGAAGTCTGGGAAAGGTGACATTATTTACTGTGTTCAGAACCCACTCCACAGGAAGAACAATAAGGAGACGCTGACTAACCCCACCTTTCCACTGGATACGTCTCTTATCTGGTTTTGCTCTGCTGTCGCCGTCCGGTAATCCCACCGGTTGGGTCGTGATAGCGCTACGGCGCAATCCGGTTGGACGACTGACATCACGAGACAGAGGAGTTCTCGCGATATTTACATGATGCAGTCAGATTAAACGTAATGTATCACACATGTAATACATAATGCAGTTAAAAGTGTTATAAACAACAAACAGATAAACAGGTGAAGTAACACCTCCTGTAAAAGAGGTCTCCACCTCAAGGATGAGCTTCTCCTCTGAAAACCTCTTACCTGTTGACTCCGGGCCTGGCCCCGCCCATTATGACATTTTGGTGATGCAGTTACTTGAAATATGATCTAAAGTGTTTTTATTTAAAAGTGATCGAATGCTTTAATGTTTAGTATGTGTTCAACTTCCTGTTTCACTGTATTTGCTCTGTGCTGAGTTGCTGAGTCATGCTCCGGTGTCTGTCAGAAAAAGAAGCCCTGCATATACAGTATCTGCCAGAGAGCTCAGGACTGTCACAGCTGGGACGGAGCAGACACGCAGCGCAGCGGACCCAGTGAAAATTATTACATAGACTAAAGTGAAGTATCAGCTCTGGTGGCGTAGCGTAACGCAGCGGAGACGTAATGCAGCGGAGACGAAACGCAGCAGAGACGTAACGCAGCGGAGACGTAACGCAGCGGAGACGTTACCCAGCGGAGACGTAACGGAGCGAAGACGTAACGCTGCGGAGACGTAACGCAGCGGAGACGAAACGCAGCAGAGACGTAACGCAGCGGAGACGTAAAGCAGCGGAGACGTTACCCAGCGGAGACGTAACGGAGCGAAGACGTAACGCTGCGGAGACGTAACGCAGCGGAGACGAAACGCAGCAGAGACGTAACGCAGCGGAGACGTTACCCAGCGGAGACGTAACGGAGCGAAGACGTAACGCAGCGGAGACGTAACCCAGCAGAGACGTAACGCAGCGGAGACGTAACCCAGCGGAGACGTAACGCTGCGGAGACGTAACGCAGCGGAGACGTAACGCAGCGGAGACGTAACGCAGCGGAGACGTATCCAATAGAAATTGGGTGTAAGAGAAGTTTTCAGTTTCAGGCTGTAGAAGACATTTAGAAACACGTTTAACACGCGCTATGACTGAATTATTCACTATGTAACAAAGCACAGAGCTAAAGGATGTAGGATGCAGTAACATCAGCGTTTACGAGGGATGGGCGATATAGACTAAAGAAATGATCCTGATCATTTCTGGTATTTATCATAATAACAACAAAAACAATAAATAAATAAAACAGTTCTCAACTTAAAATGTAAGCAGGTTCCGTCCAAACAAATTAATTTAAATTCATCAACTCTGACACATTAAAAAAGCTGGTGACTCAAAGCTCATGGGTTGATGTTTCATACCATATATTAGTGCATGTGGATCACTTTATTAGTGTTATTGTCTGAAATTAATGTATTTCCTCACTTAAAAAGAAATTATTTTCTCAAAAAAAGGACAAAAATAACTTCAATAGTGTTTTTAGTGCTGCTGAATCTGATTTATTTAAGCTGATGATTTAATCATTAGTATATTTAGATGTAATAATTGTTACATTAGTCTAATGGGACCAGCTTTGTCTGAAAACATGAAATATAATTAAAAAATATTGTGTTTCACAAGTTGAGAGTGATGAATAGTGACGTTAGTATTTATGCTAACATGTTATCTTTCTATACACGTGTTAAAGCAGAACTAAATAAGTTGTGTTTAGGGCTCCCCCTACAGGTCCCTTTGGTTATGTCACTGTCGTAAACAACTGATCACTAAATAATCCTGATATAACAGTGACACTAATGGTGATTTCACACACATTGTCCCATGTGACCATGTGATCATGTGACCATGTGATCATGTGAACATGTGACCATGTGACCATGTGAACAGTATGAGGAAGAGAAACAAGTAAAACACATGAATGATGTGGGAGTGTGGAAATATAGATAGATAAAAATATAGATAGATAAAAATATAGATAGATAGATAGATGTATAGATGTATAGATAAATAGATGTATAGATAGATAGATAGATGTATAGATGTATAGATAGATAAATAGATAGATAGATGTATAGATGTATAGATAAATAGATGTATAGATAGATAGATAGATGTATAGATGTATAGATAGATAAATAGATAGATAGACCCCCCCAATCACCCCATAAACACTAGTATTACCCTCACAGAGACTATGAGAAGGGTTTATTAAGGTGAAAAAGTGACTTAGTTCAAACCATAAACAAATCAGTGGCCCTTTGTTAGCGTTAGCTCTTAGCCCAGTCTTATGTGTCAGTGTTAGCTTAGCTTAGTTAGCTTTAGTTGAGTTTCCAGTTCATAATTGTTGCTGCAGGTTCATCTGTTGTGGAGCTTTGACTGGTTGACTTTGTTGGATGGTTGTCTGGTCTGAACCAATAAGTAGTGGTCCATGATGTACCGCTGTACGGTAGCTTCAGCTAAAAGCTATGACGAGCACCGCCACGTGTGTGAGGGGCGATGGCGCACACGGAGCTCCCATGAACAGCGCTGAGCTCCAGAGAATAAACAGTTGTTGACAATAAACTTGAGTTATATTTTGTCCTACAGATCAAGGTTTTTAGGGGCGTTATTAGCTAAATTCTGACATGGGAATTTATGGTTTATATCGTGAGATGACATATTCTTACTGGTGTGAATGTTTTTGTTGATATATTGTAAACAATAACATATCACACATTCTTAGCGTAGACCATACTTTAATGTACTGACTAAAGTTGAATGACACTCCTTATGTTTGATGTGAAGAAGAACAGGGTTAAGGTAAAGCATGACAGTGACTGCCTCACTGATGACCCTGTTTACATGATACACATACAGTAGATCTTATCAGAAGGACGTTTAGAAGATTTTAGGCCAAACTTGTAAAAACAGTGGAGGAGCAGAAGGTTTGAGACCCCAGGTTAGAGAAGGTTATGGAGCTGTTTGAGATGTTGACGGGACTGACTGATGAGATGTTCTACCTGAAGGGTCCGTGGTTGTGAAAGTGTTCCCTGAAGGTGTGCTGCTCCACCTCAAACGTTGCACACCTCCGTCTCAGACTGGCCACCTCCATGGCCTGCAGCGGCGCCACCTGCTGTTTAACCAGTGCTGCATGTTTCTTCACATTGTTCCACTTCTCTGGTAACTCCTGCAGATGTAGAACATAGAACATGGTGTATGGAGGAGGATAGAGAACAGAGAGGATCCTCCTACCTCCAACTGTCTGTAGACCACCTCAGGTAGATCCTGGTCATACACCTTCAGCAGGGCCATGGTCTGGTGCAGAGGTTCAAACATGGTGTCCGTCATGGTTTGTCTTTCCTTAATAGAGAGAAGGTGACCCATGACCCCCACCAGGCCCCCGTAGTCACCCTCCTCAACACGCTGGCTGAGACCCTCCTCAGCTACAGTGATGAACCTCTCCAGGTCAGTCAGACTGTGGACACATAAGTAATGATCAGCGGTTCTCAACCTTGGGGTCGCAAGACACTGGGAGGAGGTCACCAGATGCCTTCAAGAAACTAAGAATATTTTGTGAACAATTTCAGCCCATTTTTGCTTATTTTTACCATTTTTCTACATCTACACCAAACTCACCATAATTTAACCTATTTTCATCACTTTTTCTTGTCATATTTTTGCTCCTTTTAATGTATTTTTGCTACATTTCTCCCATTTCTGACACTTTTACATCACATTTTTTACATGCTTTTTCCACTTCCAACACATGTTCAGCACTTATAAACTCTTTACACCTAATGTCACATATGTTGACCCATTATTGTCACTTTTAACCTCTTTTCATCATATTTCATGATTATTTTTTGCCAATTTAACCACATTCACCATTTGTCATGTCCATATTTGCCAGTTTAAACTAATTGTTCCTATTATTATTATTAGATGACCCCAACCACTTCTCCTCCCTATTTCTGCCACTTTCAAACCAATATTAACACTTTTAACTACTTTTTTTGTCCATTTTTGACCACTCTAATTTGCAACTTTTTACCAATTTCTGTGGTTTTTAAATTATTGTTACTTTCAACGCCTTTTTACCATATTTCATGTTTATTTTAACCACATTCACAATTTGTAATGCCCAAATTTTGGTAGTTTAATAACTAATAACTAAATTTCCATACATTTTGAAATTCCATTACCCACAATTTGCAACTTTTAACCAATTATTGTTGATTTTAAAATCCCATTTCACCACCTTTTCCACCATTTTTGGTCACTTTTAAGCCATTTTATTTCTAAATAAAACAAGGACTTCCATCTTTAAGATGACTATATAATATGGCCCAAATAATGTCATAATGTGAGCCTGTGAACCTCACCTGCTTGTTACCAAGTCAACCAGGTGCTGTTTGAACATCAAACTCCACTTCTTGATGGTGTTGAGCAGAGAACTCTTCATACTGCGTCCATCCACCCTCATCCAACCGTGGTACACCCGTACAGGCTCCAGACCCTGCACCTCCGTGTAGATCTTCTCATAGCTACAGAAAACAAAGCCCAACATGGTCCATGAACAGGACAAGTCATGCTAACTCATGCTGGCCTACCTGTCCACCTGCTCCTTGAACTGCTCCAGGGTTGGTGGACTGGTTGGAGCTCCATTATCAGCATGGAGCTCCACCTCCTGGCTGCTGACAACGTGTCCATAAAGTAAGAAGTGACGCATGAACTCCTTCTTATCGTCCATGTACAGGTAGCTGTAGCGCTCCACAGACATTCTGAAGTCACAGCACGCTGCCATGGTGCTCTGCACACGCTCCATGAGCAGCTGACGCATGTCTGCCAGGTCAGCCATGTCCTCCATGTCAGCCTGGTGAGAGGAAGCAGTGAGGAGCACTGGAGATGGAGAGTAAGTGAGAGAACACGTACCTGGTAATGAGGAGCAGGTCCATGATTGGCCAGGCGTGGAACCAGGGACGAGATTCTGAACACGTCATCGATGAGACTCTCCACCAGCTCCAAGAAACCGTCTCCAGCCCCGACCTCCAGAGACGGAGTGTAGACCATGTCAGGGACCTTCAGATCCAGCTGGACCTCAAACAGAGGGGCCGGCACACACGTGTGGTCTGAGGGAGAGAAACCATGGCCCGTCTGCTCCTAGTGTCCACATTCTACAGCACATATGGGCTACTGGCAGCCCACGGGCCACATGTTGGGCAGCACCAAAAGCAAATACACAAAGTAACTCCAATAACACAAAATGACCACAGAAATACATACATAGACTCATAACACACAAAACAAAACAAAAAATTGCACAAAGTAACTACATAAATACAGAACAATACACAAATGTACACAGAAATAACTGAATAATATACAAAACAACACTGAAAATGCACCAAATGACACCAAAAATACTCATAGTAGAGACAATAATCTCTCCTGAACACATCCAAAACCAGTGTTGGGCGGTAACGCGTTACTTGTTACCGCCCAACGTTACTTTTGACAGTAACTAGTACTGTAAATATGGTGCGTTTGTCCATTACTGTACTAGCTGCAGTGTACTTCCTGTTTACAGTGGCGCTATATATGTTTGCGGGATGCCGTGCCAACCACGGTAAAACAGAAGAAGAAACATTGTCAGCGTGTTTCTGTTTACATCACGTGCACCAATCATGATGAGTCAATGCGAGAGCAGGACGTGATTCTCAGAGTGGAAATACACGTATTATTTTACTCATCTGTTTCCAAAAGATGCATCGGCTAAACGCTAAGCTAACGCTGCGTTGGTGGACGTGATGGAAGCCTCTGCACTGAAACAACAGGGTATGGATTTTAACGGACGCTGACTATAAGCAGTCTGTCACTACTGCTGAGTCACCGCTATGACACGTATTAGCCTGATATGTTTAGCATTGTGTAGCTGAGAAAAATGATTTTTTTCCACATTTATTTTTATTTGTTTATTTATTTATAAGCATTGTCAACAGCAGAATGTGCACCTTGAATACACACAGCTTACTTTACATTACTGTGTTAAGGTTTAAAAAGTACTCATTTAATTTGGAGCAGCTGTTTTGTGTTTTATATGCACATCATTTATGGTTGTTTTATAGCAGTTTTTGTAAAGCAGAATTAGTCAAAATTTAAAATGAATGTTATTCAGATTGTTTTCATTTCTTTATTTTAGAAGGTTTTGTGTTTATGTTGTACACTGTTGCTAGTTTTAGTACTTAAGCTGTAAGGGAACATTCTAATGCTAAACACACCGTTTTTTATGATGCTGAAGTAACTTTAATTTTTGATCTTTGATTTTTCATAATATTCAGGTTGTTTTGTGTTTTATTTATTTCACAATTCATTGTAACATTTTCAGTTTCTGCTGATCTCAGGTAAATAAACTGATATTAAAATAATACTTAGTGTTTGAGTCAGATTATTGTTTGTAAAGATTAATACTGAGCAGAGTTTAGTTCTGTTAATGTTAATAATTATAAACTGTAGGGTTTAATACAGTAACATTTCATTTATCAGAGGCTTTTATCTAAAACAATGTTCATACAGGATCAGTAGTGGTAGGAGGGATTCAAACCACTGACCTTCTGATTATAAACCAGCATCATTAACCACTATTCCTCCACCACACAGCTGATCAACAGTGGATTATTATATTATTACAGCACTAATATGAAGCTGTACGGACACTAATGACACAAAAATAATACATTCTTTAATTCTAAGTAACTCAAGTAACTTTTTCCAGTAACGCATTACTTTTAGGTGTAAGTAGGTGTAAGGTGGGATCAATGCAGTTTCACAAAAAATTTAAGAACTCAAAAAGTCTAAAAGTTACAAATTATAAAAGTACAAACATTAATCTCTGGAACTTTATGAACGTTTTGGGAGATTATTTGTCAAAATCAGATGTTGTAGGAGGAGTTAACAAAGGATGGAAGAAAAAAGAGATAATAGAGATGATGGCTCCTACATCTTCACTGACTATGGAGAAGGAACTAATGATATGAGGGGGGTACACATGATGGTACACGGGACAACACTGTTCTAATTTAAAGCTCTTACCCGTGTTTTCCAGGAAGAACCTCAGTGAGCACTCGATGCTGTTGAAGAATCCGTCAATGACCATGTGGTCGACGTATTCCACGTAGTTGTTCCACGCCTCAGAGGACGACTGGGCTGTGAACAGATCCTGGTTGTTCTGAAACAAACACAAATTATTTACAAAATGACAACAAAACACAAAATGATAAAAAAAAACACACAATAACAGCAGAAACACAAAACAACAAAGAAATACACAGAATGTGAGTAAAAATATACCAATTGACAACAAATCCACAATATTTGCAGAGCTCAGTTTTCTAGTTCTTATATCATGACAGCAGTTGTTTTTAATCTCAAATCGTTAAAAGAAGAACTCTCATTTTTTCCCAAAATCTGGTAAATTTTCCTCAAATTATTCCATGAAATTCCCCAAATTTCCAAAATCAGGGAAATTTAAGTGAAGTTCCTGCGGGGACTGATATATCATTAATCAGGGACAGGAGAGCAGGGACAGGAGAGCAGGGACAGGGAGAGCAGGGACAGGGAGAGCAGGGACAGGGAGAGCAGGGACAGGCAGAGCAGGGACAGGGAGAGCAGGGACAGGGAGAGCAGGGACAGGGAGAGCAGGGACAGGGAGAGCAGGTACAGGGAGAGCATGGACAGGGAGAGGGAGAGAAGGGACAGGAGAGCAGGGAGAGGAAGAGCAGGGAGATGAGGAGCAGGGACAGGGAGAGCAGGGACAGGGAAAAGGGAGAGGGAAAGCAGGGAACAGGGAGAGCAGGAGAGGGAGAGCAGGGACAGGGAAGAGGACAGGGAGAGACAGGGCAGGAGAGGTCAGGGAAGGGAGAGAAGGGACAGGAGAGCAGGGAGATGGGAGACAGGGACAGGAGAGAAGGACAGGCAAGCAGTAGAGTTATATCAGTTATATTTAATCATTTACATTTATATAATTTACATTCATATCATTTATATTTATATCATTTATATTTATATCATTTATACGTGGAAGTGCAAACTAGGGCACAATAATGTTGAATTTGCTGTTATCCCCAACCTAAAACTTGTGGCCCACTTGAGGTCAAACTGATCCGTATTTGGCCCCTGAACTAAAATGAGTCGAACACCCCTGCCGTAGAGCGACAGAATGACACTAGAACTGAGGTCACCTTGAGTAGGAAGTGGATCTTCTCTCCAGAGGAGCGGATGAGAGAGTAGAACCTGTGGATCCTCTCAGTCCGGTCCTCCAGGCTGAGCAGAGCCTCTTTACGGCCCTCCTTCCTGTCATAGAGGGGCGTGGCCCAAAGCCCCATGCAGCTCTGGATCTCCTCCACGTTGTCCTTGGTCCTCTGGAGCCGGTTCTCCAGGTCACACACAGAGTCCCGAACCTCCAGGATGTACTGCCAAACATCTAAAGGAAGAGGTGGTTCAGCCCCAGAGAGAACGGATCAGGTCAGATTAGAACGGATCAGGTCACTGCCTGGTAAAGTAATCCTCCTAAAATCTTCTAAATGTCCTTATTAGTAGATTTATGTCTAACAAAACACATTATTTTGCATCAGTAAAAAGCGACTAAATAAGTGTCCACCAGAACACAAAATGTTTGTTTGTGGTCTGTGTAAGTCTTACAACACAAAGAAACATTTGTGACGTCACAAGTGAAATCTGGAATGAAGATACCCTCCTCTCTGCTGTTAACTCCACCCAGGGACTCCACCCCCAACCTGATGAAAACTTGTGCCAAAGTCTACCAGTAAAACTAAATACAGAACTTTCACAGTGAACGTACACTGTAGTGTCAGCACGACATGTGGTTGGACGTTTTGGTGAACCTTTTATATCGCCTTGTATCACTGATCTGACGTGTGTGGAACACAATGAGACGCAGCGGATGGAGAAAACAAATGATTATCATTATAAATGCACTGTTCCTGTAGTTAGAAGAGCAGAGGAGGAGGATAAAGTGACTCAGCAGATTAACACCAGTGAGAGTTTGAATGACAGCTGCTGCTGTGAGACCCTAAGCACTGAAACAGACTCAGTCAGTGTTGGCAATGTGATGTCAAACGCTACTAAATGATCTAATTCAGCTGCTGGAACCTGAAACTAGTTTGAGTCTTTTAAAAAAGTGAAAAGCAAAGACTGACTCATCACTCTGCTAGAGTCACTTTGCTTTTTGTCCTTGAGAAAATAAACAGACGTATTGTCAATGTTTTAGCCTCTAAGTAGAAACAAATCTCTGTAATTAATTTCTTCTAATGCGCGTTTCATTTCAGAGCAGTGTTAATCATTTAAATCCTCTGAGTGGGAAGAAGCAATCTGTGTGTGTGTGTGTGTGTGTGTGTGTGTGTGTGTGTCTCTGTGTGTGTGTGTGTGTCTGTCTGTCTGTGTGTGTGTGTGTGTGTGTGTGTGTGTAAATAGTGGAGGAGACATTGCTACCATACACAGTTCTCCCAAATGTATTTGAAGAAATACAATTCTTGATATAAATGTAGATAATAAATATTGTACAACATCTACAGGTGCTGGTCATATAATTAGAATATCATGAAAAAGTTGATTTATTTCAGTAATTCTATTCAAAAAGTGAAACTTGTATATTATATGTATTCATTACACACAGACTGATATATTTCAAGTGTTTATTTATTTTAATTTTGATGATTATAACTGACAACTAATGAAAACCTCATATTCAGTCTCAGAAAATTAGAATATTACAAGATTGATACAAAAAAAGATTTGTAGAATGTTGTCCAACTGAAAAGTATGATCATGAAAAGCATGAAGATGAAAAGTATGATCATGTACTCAATACTTAGTTGGTTTTGTCTGAATTACTGCAGTAATGGGCGTGGCATGGAGTGGATCAGTCTGTGGTACTGATCAGGTGTTATGAGAGCCCAGGTTGTTCTGATAGTGACCTTCAGCTCTTCTACATTGTTGGGTCTGGTGTCTCACATCTTCCTCTTCACAATACCTCATAGATGTTCTATGTGGAGAAGGTCAGGTTAGTTTGATGACCAATCAAGAACAGGGATACCATGGTCCTTAAACCAGGTACTGGTAGCTTTAGCACTGTGTGCAGGTGTTAGGTCCTGTTAGAAAATGAAATGTGCATCTCCATAAAGTTGGTCAGCAGCAGGAAGCATGAAGTGCTCTAAAACTTCCTGGTAGACGTCTACGTTGACCTTGGACCTAAGGAACCACAGTGGACCAATACCAGCACATGACATGGCACCCCAAACCATCACTGACTGTGGAAACTTTACACTCCACCTCAAGCAACGTGGATTCTGTTCCTCTCCTCTCTTCCTCCAGACTCTGGGACCTTGATCTCCAAAGAACATGCTAAATGTCCTTTGATCAGAGAACATCACTTTGGACCACTCAGCAGCAGTCCAGTCCTTTTTGTCTTTAGCCCAGACGAGACGCTTCTGACGCTGTCTCTAGTTCAGTGTCTTGACACCAGGAATGCTACAGCTGAAACCATGTCTTACATACATCTGTACGTGGTGGTTCTTGAAGCTCTGACTCCAGCTACAGTCACTCTTTGTGAATCTCCTCCACATGTTTGAATGGGTTTAGTTTCACAATCCTCTCCAGGGGGCGTGGCTATCACTATTGTTTGTAGACTTTTTTCTACCACATCTTTTCCTTCCCTTCACCTCTCTATGAATGTGTTTGGACTCTGTGAACATCCAGCCTCTTTAGCCATGACCTTTGTGTCTGGTCCTCCTTCTTCAAGGTGTCAATGGACGTCTTTTGGAAAACTGTCAGGTCAGCAGTTTTCTCCGTGATTGTGTAGACCTACAGAACTAGACTGGAGAACATCTAAAGGCCTTTGTAGAACACCAGGTGTCTTTAATATTCAACCTCTCCATAATATTCTAATTTTCTGAGATATTTAATTTAGGGTTTTCATTAGTTGTCAGTTATAATAATCAACATTAAAATAAACACTTGGAATATGTCAGTTTGTGTGAAATGAATGTATAAATTATACAAGTTTCACTTTTTGAATAGAATTACTGAAATAAATCAACTTTTTATTGATATTCTAATAATATGACCAGCACCTGTAGATTAAATCATTTGTTGTTCTTTGAAATATGCAAATTAGTTATTCTGCATGTGACTATTGTCTTTCTTTTAAAGCTACAGCAAAAAGCGCTAAATAGCTGGTCTATCATTGGTTAAAAATGTAAACAAAGCTCCACGTTCTCACTATGTCATATCCAGGCTGGCTCTGATGAAAGACACAAGCTAAATGCTAAAACACTACACATTGTTTAATGCAGATTGGATAAAAGAGCTGGATTTTATTTCCTAAAGTAATCTTGACTCATAATGGCTGTTATATGACGTTATATGACGTTACATGACGTTACATGACGTTACATGACGTTACATGACGTTACATGATGTTATATGACGTTATATGACATTAGATGACGTTATATGACGTTATATGAAGTTAGATGACGTTACATGACGTTACATGACGTTACATGACGTTATATGACGTTATATGACATTAGATGACGTTAGATGATGTTATATGACATTATATGACGTTAGATGACGTTAGATGACGTTATATGAAGTTAGATGACGTTAGATGACGTTATATGAAGTTAGATGACGTTAGATGATGTTATGACGTTATATGACATTAGATGACATTAGATGATGTTATATGACATTAGATGATGTTATATGACGTTATATGATGTTATATGACATTAGATGATGTTATATGACGTTATATGACGTTATATGACGTTATATGACGTTATATGACGTTATATGACGTTATATGACGTTATATGACGTTATATGACGTTATATGACGTTATATGACGTTATATGACGTTATATGATGTTATATGAAGTTAGATGACGTTAGATGATGTTATATGACATTAGATGATGTTATATGACGTTATATGACGTTATATGACGTTATATGACATTAGATGACATTAGATGATGTTATATGACGTTATATGACGTTATATGACGTTAGATGACGTTAGATGACGTTAGATGACGTTATATGACGTTATATGACGTTATATGAGGTTAGATGACGTTATATGACATTATATGATGTTATATGACGTTATATGATGTTATATGACGTTATATGACGTTATATGACGTTATATGACGTTAGATGACGTTAGATGACGTTAGATGACGTTAGATGACGTTAGATGACGTTAGATGACGTTATATGACGTTAGATGACGTTAGATGACGTTAGATGACGTTAGATGACGTTAGATGACGTTAGATGACGTTAGATGACGTTAGATGACGTTAGATGACGTTAGATGACGTTAGATGACGTTATATGACGTTATATGACGTTATATGACGTTATATGACGTTATATGACGTTAGATGACGTTATATGATGTTATATGACGTTAGATGACGTTAGATGACGTTAGATGATGTTATATGACGTTATATGACATTAGATGTTATATGACGTTATATGACATTAGATGTTATATGACATTATATGATGTTATATGACATTAGATGACGTTATATGACGTTATATGATGTTATATGACGTTAGATGACATTAGATGTTATATGACATTATATGATGTTATATGACATTAGATGATGTTATATGACGTTATATGACGTTATATGACATTAGATGACATTAGATGTTATATGACGTTATATGATGTTATATGACGTTATATGACGTTATATGACGTTATATGACGTTATATGACATTAGATGACATTAGATGTTATATGACGTTATATGATGTTATATGACGTTATATGACGTTATATGACATTAGATGTTATATGACATTATATGATGTTATATGACGTTATATGACATTAGATGACATTAGATGTTATATGACGTTATATGACGTTATATGATGTTATATGACGTTATATGACGTTATATGACGTTATATGACGTTAGATGATGTTATATGACGTTATATGACGTTATATGACATTAGATGACATTAGATGACATTAGATGATGTTATATGACGTTATATGACGTTAGATGATGTTATATGATGTTATATGACGTTATATGACATTAGATGACATTAGATGTTATATGACGTTATATGATGTTATATGACATTAGATGATGTTATATGACGTTAAATGATGTTATATGACATTAGATGATGTTATATGACGTAATATGATGTTATATGACATTAGATGACATTAGATGATGTTATATGACGTAATATGATGTTATATGACATTAGATGACATTAGATGATGTTATATGACATTATATGACGTTATATGATGTTATATGACGCTCTGTGGAGTCAAAGCAAAGCTGCCATTGGTTGATATGCTCTGACAGACTGAAGAAGCTTCTTATTTTCATGATTATGTTTTGACATATATATATATATATATATATATATATATATATATTATGTAGTATAAGTTTTCAATTAAGTGGTTCCAAACTTTTGAGAACTTAGGTTGGTTCATCTTCTGTAGCAAATTTTTTTATTCACAATGTAAAGGGTAAAGAGACACTTTTTACATTAAACGACACTTCGATGCAAATTTCTAATTCTTCTGTGTAATTTTACGGTGGTTGGCGACCAAGGCAAGCAGCATTACCGCCCGTCTATAGTCAACATTATCAATTATTATTATATAGCATTATTGTATACAGGGCCTAGGTTGCCATCTGCTGGAGGGGTGCCAAATTGTACCTCAAATTAAAATAATAATTTAAAAGGTATAACAAACGTGAAACACTGTACATGTTTTCTGTTAATTAAATATTGATATTTAGAGCGAGAGACAAGATGGGAGCATCATAAAAACAAGAGAACATATAAAACACCAAGAATGCATGGTTAGAAACTTATAACTTCAAATATATGTTTAATGTTAACAAGGCCTGCAATGTAACCTATTATCTAAATAAATTCATGTTTACCATTTACAATTATTCAGATGCAATGAGAAGGTATTTGTAGCTTAACATTGCATTGCCTATAATTCTATTGTGTTGTTTACACATTGTGTTCTTTGTTTTAACATTTGTGTTACTGAGTAATAAAAACAAACAGGACAGTAGAAATGTCCCTGTACTGAAACTTTAATATTTTAACTGTTTTGCCTTTATTTTGGATTTTCCACAGTTTCTCGTTCCTTTTTCAGGATGTTTCCATCAGAGAGCGACTCGTGAAGATTCAGTTTTGATTGGATGTTATTATTATTATTATTACATTACGGCAGCATGTACAGACACATGTGATGGTGAATGAATGTTTTCTAACATGTGTCCAGATACTGAATCTCCTGCATGTCAGTGATGGAATAAATAATCATATTCATATATTCATCGTGTATGTGTGTGTGTGTATATGTGTGTGTGTGTGTATATGTGTGTATATGTTGCTCAGACCTTGGCTGGTCCAGTTCAGGTTCTCCTCAGCCTCTCTGAGCTGAGCATTGATGTCTCTGAGTCGTTCCTGGACCAGAGGAAGTTCTACGTCCAGCAATGAGTTCATCACCTGCAGCCAGAAGAAGCAATAGACAGTGAAAAAGGTGATGGACAGAGGTGTGCTGTGGTATGTGTGTGAAACAGTTTCACTTTTTTAATGGAATTACTGAAATAAATAAACTTTTTCATGATATTCTAATTATATAACCAGCAACTCCCGTCCCTAAACCAGCTCAATGTAGAAAAATGGACATTGAAGCGTTTGCGCCCCCTACAGAGTGAAGAGAATTCAATATGGAGCAAACGTATTATAACGCACTCCTCCTACAGCGTTTCACTAAAATCACTGGAGATCATCTCGTCCAGGGATCTGCAACCTTTACTTTACAAGGAACCATTTAACCTCATCTGACCAGGATTAAAGTCCTCCTGTCTTCTCAAATACAGTGAATTTAATTATATACAATTAAAATTATACAGAATGTTTGATTTCATTTAATTTATATTGATCATGTAAATTAAAACTTAAAAACAGTTTAAAATAAAATAAATAACATCAATAAATAAAACAGTATCTTCATCTTCAAATTCTTACACATCTCAGTTTACATGAACACAATGTTTATAAAGAAGATTTTTTATAGTTAATGTATATGAAAGTCTATAAAAAGGAACATGAATATGATAACAAATGATCATGTGATCAACACATGCTAATTACTCATTTCTTGCCACACATCAAACATACATATTTAACCTGTACATTGGTGGTTAAATGAATCTGTTCCCACACAATTAAAATCTGTATTTTCTTCCAGAAATAGTGTTTTTGTTGGTTTAGTTTCTTACCAGGGATTTAAAACTTAAGGTTAGTCACAGGTGGAGGAAAGTTGATGGTCTGTAGATGTTGTAGGAGGTGAAGTAGGAAAGTGCTGAGTCATTGTACAATGTGATTTATTTTAGGTTAAATTGTTATATGATGATTTTATTTGTCATTAATCATTAATAGCCTCTGTAAAAAAAATAACTATTTATTTTGATAGTTTTTTTCTAAAGCTATACGGAGCCATTGTATAAAAGTGCGGCAAAGGCGGCACAATTTGGTGAAAGCGACGCGGCAAAGGCGACGCGGTGAGGGCGACACGGTGAGGGCGACACGGTGAGGGTGAGGGCCGTTTATCGCTGCTTGAGGCTATATTTTTATTTTATTCGTTGTCTGTATTGTAGACATTAAATATGACTCAGTGAGGGTCTGCTTACAACAGCTGTGACTGTTAAATAATAGTTTTTATATTTATTTGCATAAGCAGTTGTGAAAGACCTTATAGTGAATTATTTATATTATAAATGTTAATGCTAGTGTAGTATATACAGTATAATAACCTGCTGAACAGTTCATATTAGTATCTGTGGCAGACAGGAATATAGACATTACTATTGAAAGTGTCACTTTAAGTCACTCATTGAGTGATGATGTCACTGTTAGATAAACAGGTTCTAAATGTGAGGAACCACTTCCTGTTCCTGATGTTGAATCTGGTTCTAAAACCCAACACTACTGGTGAAAACACTTGTTTTTATGTTAAGCTTTTAAAGAGGCAAAAAAGAAGTTGTATAAAGTGATGCATTTATAAAAATAATAATAGTAGAAATTATAAGTAAAATGTGCACTTTTTTGAACAGATCTATTATAGATCTGTGTTATATAGAACACAGATAGTTTGTTTGTGGATCAGAACGACCTTTTCTTTTTTTTTTTTTTTTTTTTTTTTAAAGGATTTTTTTGGCTCTAGTGGCCTTTATATGACAGTTGCTTGACAGGAAGGGGGTGAGAGAGAGCAGGGAATGACACGCAGGAAAGGGTCCCAGGCCGGGAATCGAACCTGGACCCGCTGCAGGTGAGGAACTACAGCCTCCGTACATGGGGCGGGCGCTCAACCCACTGAGCTACACAACGCCCCAGAACGACCTTTTCTTTTGTTAACACAATTATGTGTTAACAAAAGAAAACACATTATGAATCTTTTTAATATTCAGGAAACAGTTTCTCTCTTTATAGATTAGTTCATAACAAACACACAATTATTTACTGAATCTACACATACATTATAACCTTTAGGGAAAAAACACAGATGTTCCACTTTGGATTTATATAAATATATATTAATGTCAAACATTAAAATCCAATATAAAGAAATCATTGCTCACTAAAAAAAACATATTCCAGCAATGTTTGAGAAGAAGCTGAAGGAAACATAACATGTATCTAGTCCTGGTTCTATATTTAATACATTTCAACTATTTCACAAAGAACAAAACTAAATGTGATATTTCAGTAAATATGAGTGTATAACGTACATATATATAAATACACACAAATATAAATACAAATTTGCTTATAAAATAATATTTTATTTATTTCTGTTGTTACAACTTGTAACAGTAATATTAAGGGAACGCCCATAAACTGAGATACACATGTTTTCTAAAGTAGTCTGGGATGTGTATTAATGAGTTATTAGTACAGTGATCACTGACCTTGTTGTATTGGCTCACAGTGAGCTCTAAGTTATCCACGTAGTGTCTCAGCTGCTCCCTGCTGGTGTAAAGCTGTACTGCAGTTTCAGGAATGACCAGCGTGTGCTGAGTCTGCAGGTATTTCACCTCTCTGAGCACGGACGATAACTGTACAAACAGTCATCAACATATTCATGTGTGTGGATCAATTATAATTGTAATCACGTAATTCATCATTAATTACAAGTATGCCGTAATTATAAATGTTGCTGTCGTAATCATAATTACAACATTTTAATTGTAAGTGCCATGAAAATGATATTTTGTCAAATATAATTTAACGCTAAACTGTTGAACCATGTTACAATTCTATGTACAGTTCTACACATATGTAGTTCATTATTATTAAAATATATTTCATAACAAGCTTTCACATATTTTACCATTTAAAAAATAAATGAAATCTCGGGCTATACTGACAGATAAAACCCACACCATCAATATTAAACCTATATTATCATTGATTATGAATCATAACAAGGTAATCAATAAATAGGAAATAAATTATATGATAGATATTAGTTGTTAGTGTATTTTACAGCTGATTTAAGACCAGTTAGCATTAGAGATGCTAACAGAAAGCCAACACAACTTTTGTTAGGTTATTTATTAAAGGCTTAGTAATTGAGAACATATTTGTAATTGACTTTCTGAGGGGAAAAAAATACAATTGTAATTTAATTGTAATTGGAAAAAATGCTGTTCATTGTAATCTTAATTGAATTGTAATTGAACATGGATAATTGAGAGCACAATTGTGACTAAAAAATGTAATTGAGCCCAATCGTGTGTGTATAAAAGGTAAAACAGTGAACTTCAGCAGTAAAATATTAGTATGTGATTTAGATCAGGACAGTTTGCTTTACATTTACAGTTCTGCATTAATTTGATTGGTTCTAAACCACAGCAGATGATTGGCTGTGCCCTGGTGACCCCCTGGTAACCCCCTGGCATTTAGCACTATATCATATCATGTTAATGTTACACTGTGAAAATAATCAGACTAATGAACACTGCTGACAGTTAATAAATGTCAGTGTAAAAGCATCACATGACTTCTGTGGGTTTGAACATGAGAACCTGTGGACTGAAGTTGACAGAGATGAGCTGAGTGGACGAGTCTCTGATGATCAATGGTAAACTCAGGTTGTTCTGGGAGCTGTGGGACACGCCCTCCGCCCAGGTCTGGTACAGGGAAGTGGAGTATCTGGAAAACACAGACACTCTCTCTAAACGGCTCTGTGTGCGTTCAGCGTCTACATCCACGGTGGTTATATAGCACGTGGTGAAAATATCAGCGTTTATAATGCCGTATCCCTGGTTACATTTGCATTTTCCGCCGTTCGCTTTCAACACAGCCGTAGCCATTGCCCACCATAACATCCGGGTCCCGTCAATCGATCTAAACAGTGAGCGGTCAAACAAACATGAAAATAAATGCTTTGAAATCACCAAATAAGTCCAAAATGACACATGCACACACACACTCGCTATGTCGAAGATGTTCATTAAGTTTCAGGTCAAACAAACACTGCGCCATAAACACACACACACGCAGACATTTCTTGCTTTATAGATATAATATAGATATGTAAGTAAGTAAGTAAGTAGTTTATTTATAAACTGCTCTATAAAGTGCTTTTTATAGATAAAATCACAAAGTGCTGTACAGAGTTGTGGTAAAAGTACAACACAATAAAATAATAAAACAAGAGTGAATAAATATCGTAAGAACAGCAACATTAAAGGACAAATAAAAATTAAAATCCAGTAACTAAAAGCTTTACTGTAAAGTAAAGTCTTCAGCAGTTTTTAAAAGTGACCACACAGTTGAGCTCCCTGAGAGACTGGTGCAGGTTATTCCAGAGTCTGGAACACCAGGTCTCCTCTGGTTTTACATTTAGTTTTTGGGGTCTTTAGGAGACCCTGACCTGAAGACTGAAGGCATCGCCCTGATGAGTAGGGGTCCAACAAGTCTGAGATATATTTAGGGGCCTGACCATGTAATGCTCAGAACGTGAGAACTAATATTTTATATTCTATGTGAAACTTAACTAGAACCAGTGCAGAGTAGCTAGAATGGTGGTGATGTGGGATGTTCTAGAAGCACCAGTTAAAAGTCTGACAGCAGCTTCTGAACGATCTGGAGTCTGTTTAGGGTCGACTTATTAAAACATGTAAAAACAGAATTACAGTAGTCAATACGAGATGATATAAATGTGTGTATGACCAGTTCTAGATCTGATTTTGATAATAAATACCTCACTTTAGAGATATATTAAAGTATAGGGTGGAGATCCATTGTATGAATGATTCTCCAAAGCCAAATTTGCCAAGGACAGTAAGGAGGAATGACCAGTTGATTCTATCTAATGCTTTTTCTGTGTCTAGTGACAAGATTATTGTTTTCTTTTTAGAGTTCTGTGCCATGTTGATCAGATTAAACAGTCTTCTCACATTGTCTGTGGAGTGTCTATTTTTAATAAATCCTGTCTGGTCTTGGTATATAATTGACTGTACTACTTTCTCTAACCTGGAAGTGAGTGCTTTGGAAATAATTTTTATGTCTGTGTTAATAAGTGAGATGGGACGGTAACTTGACGGTAACATGGGGTTTTTGTCTGGTTTAAGTAATAATTTAATGTTTGCTGTATTCATGTGACCTCCTACATGACCTTTATTTTTAATCTCTGTTACTACTCTGAAAAAGAGCAGAGCCAGCATTGACCAGAAGTGTTTTAGGAATTCATCAGGGAACCCATCTGGACCTGGTGCTTTGCCTGTTGACATGCTGTCTAAAGCATTTTGTAGTTCTTGTAAGGTTAATGGTGAGTCTAAGGTGGTTTTCTGATCTATGGTGAACTGTAGTAGGTTTAAGTTATTGAGGAAGGTTTTATATCTTCAGGGTCAGGGTTTAAATTTGAAGAGTATAAGTTTTGATAATAATCATGAAAAACCTTATTAATGTCCTGAGGTAAGTTTAAAGTTTGACCTGAATTATCAGAGATTGCCGCTATGAAATAGTTTTCTTTGTTGTGTTTAAGCTGATTTGCTAAATATTTGCCTGATTTATTGTTGTAGTCAAAGTTTTTGTATCGTAATTGCTGTAAAATAAAATCCGTTTTTTTAGATAAAATTATGTCCAGATTAAGTTTTGTATTTTGGAGTTTTTTCCATAAAAGTTCAGACGGGTTAGCTGCGTATTCTTCTGTAAGTTTCTTAATTTTTTCTTCAATGGTTTTTTCTGCTATCTGTTCCTGTTTTTTCTTATAAGAAGAGTATGATATAATCTTCCCTCTGATGACAGCCTTGCCTGTTTCCCAGAGTAAGGACGGTGACACTTCCAGAGAATGGTTTGTTAATAGAAAGTCCTCCCATTCTTTTCTTATCATTTTACCAAATTCGCTGTCATTAAGTAATGAAGTATTAAAGCGCCACAGAGAGGATACTTTCTGATTAGAGTCACACTTCAGGGTGAGAGATATCGGGGCATGATCGCTAATGATTATAGGATGTATTTTAGAGGAAATCTTATGTGCAATGGATTTATTTGAGAGAAAAAAGTCAGTTCGGGAGAAGGATTTATGCACAGGGGAGAAGAAGGTGTATTCTTTTTTAGTTGGATTGTTCAGTCTCCATACGTCTCCTATTCCAAGATCATCCATGTAATTCATCAATACTTTATTAAGATGAACGTAGTCATCTTCCCGTTGCCATGTCTCCGTAATGAACATCAGATCCAATCCGCGGAACATAAAAAGGTCCTTCAGGAGGTGACATTTGTTGGCTAGCGATCTAGCATTCTGCAAGCCGAGGCGTAGAGTCACTTCCTCGTCGGCCTGTGTAGAGCTGCGGCGCAGCGGACGAAGCCACCCGAGATCCACACCCCGATGTCGGTGACGGCATCAGCGGAGCGGCGCTTCGAGCGGCAGGTGACGCAAGCCGGAGACCAGACGCACTGGAGCCACGGGCTGAATCCACCGTAATCCATATGTTAACTGGCATCCAGGGTCAGTCCCAGGGTTTGACCTCCAGAACGCCTTTATCCTCAACAGGACTCCACCACGTTTACCCCGTTTTTTAACACGCTTCCTCCGGAGGACAGGTGAGCGCAGCAGGAAGTCAGGTACTGACGCCAAGTGAGGAGGAAGTCTGGATGTTTGATCCTTAGAGTTGAAGCCCAGACATACATCATGTGAACGATTAAGAAGAATAAGTTCCTGACGGTTGTAAACTATCAGCACAGTGATGTCTTTGCACAGAAAACCGATCAGTGCGGCTACAAACAAAAGTTCAAGCAGAGCGGGCAGACGGTACATGCTGGCGCCATCTTGTTCCAAGATATGGAGTAAGAAACAACAAAGGAATGACATAATTTATCATCATTGATGACTTTTTCCACTGTGTATTTTCTGATTTTGTGGCGTTGTTTTTGTACGTAACATAATCAACCTGTATATCAGTGGATTCAGCTCAGCCTGTAGTTTCACGTAGGCTGAAGCTGCCCCCGCCGGCGGGTCTGTTGGGATTGAAGAGGTTAAAAACATTCAATTGTTTTGAAAGGTTTTGATTATTGTTTAATATGTTTTAACAATAGCAAAAAAAACAAGATATTTCATGATATCAAAAACGTTTTTAATAAAATGTATTTGTGGAGCTGATCTCTCCTTAGTGCTGAACACTGCCCCCTGTCTGTGAGTCCTGGTACTGTCTGACTCACACTAAGCATTTATTGATAAATAATAATAAATATTGATCTATCAGTAACACTGTGTCAGTAAATGACTAATCAAACATGTTGATTAGTGATATAAAGAGAAAAAAACAGGCTGCTCTGATTGGCTGATCCATTGCTGACTGAGTGATGTCACAGGTGAAGCTGCCCTTTAACTCCTCCCACTCTGTTTATAAAGAAAACTTAAATCATACAGAAAATACATTTATAGAGCAGCTAGTGACAGGTGAACTTTATCTGATAATTGTTAGTATTATACATGATGTCAGCTGAGGCTCCGCCTCCCCTGACTGTATGTCACTGGTTACATCATGTTACACTTTTACAGCAGAGGTGAAAGTAACAGATTACTCAGTACTCAGATTACTGTAAGTGAGTTGCTTTTGTGGGAACTTGTCTTTTTTTTTGAGTATTTTTCTAAATCAGAAATTTTACTTTAAATATGTTTTAAATGAAATACAATAATTTGTTACATTTTTACACTATTACGGAGTAAATTATTTTTATTTTAAAATGATCAACAGACATTGTGAAACTACAAAAAAATGCATTAAACGTAATGTATTACATCATAACCGACCAATCAGATTAAACGTAATGTATCGATACTTAGATACTGATCACTTATTTATGTTGAATTGAATTAATTGGTGTTATTTTATTCAAAAATAATTGCACATTATATTTTCTACAGATGCCTTTGTGGAAAATAAATAAATTAAGTTCTAATTATGATAGATTGTGTTTCTTCCTTTAAGAGTTTCTACATGAGATGTTTACTGTATGTAAGGGACACGTACCAAGATTTATTACCAACAATAAACTAAACTAACTAATAACTTTTACTATTAGTACTATTTAATTCAGCTACTTTTTACTTGTACTTGAGCACAAATTCAATAAACTAACAGTACTGATATATAAATATATATTTTTACAGGCAGGCGAGAACACTCATTTAATTTAACGAACACAGAAAATTAACAAAGCCACAAAACGAGCAACTAAAAGACTAATGATTGAATGATTTACTCAATTACTCTGTCATTAACAAAGGCTCAGTGTGTGTGTGTGTGTGTGTGTGTGTGTGTGTGTGTGTGTGTGTGTTGGGAGCAGACAATACATCAGGCCTCTGTATGGCTATAGCTGTATCATCTTTAAATTGTTCTGATTATGATGAAGACTTGTGTGTGTGTGTGTGTGTGTGTGGTGTGTGTGTGTGTGTGTGTGTGTGTGTGTGTGTGTGTGTGTGTGTGTGTGTGTGTGTGTGTGTGTTGCTTATTGGATTTGTGCTGTGAGCTTCATTTCCTGATAGAGTCACTGCAGACACAGAGACAATCAAACAGTTCAGTCGTAGCCATAAATCACACTGCATTGTGTCTGTGGGGGTAATGAGTGTGTGTGTGTGTGTGTGTGTGTGTGTGTGTGTGTGTGTGGGGGGGGTAAATGAGTGAGGGGGCGCGGCTTGTTTCTCACTCAACAATATGTATAATGATGGCGTGCAGCGTCGGAGACAACATAACAAGGACTGTGATGTGTTGTTCATCATCATCACATTAACACTATAGGACACACACGCACACACACACGCACACACACTCTGTTGGATTGTCTGAGTCTGTTTCTCATGATGAACTGATCTTCATCACTAACTGTAAAGCTCTCACACACTATTGATCCCTGCATGCACCACTTGATCAATAAGTGATAAGTACAGGTTATTGTTGGGTTAAACAGCTTTAATGTGTTTGTTCATACAATGCTCTGTAATCTTACACAACTGGTTTCAATGTCACTAAATCATCAGTGTGATGTCATCTGAAACAAATAAATATAGAATCTATTACATGATGAATGACATGTACAGGTAATGTTGAACGTTATATGCCCATGTTGGCAAAAAAGTGATCAATCAGAAAACAATAAAAGACAACTCGTTATAGCTTAATGTAGTCCTCTTTATACTGTCCCCCTAGTGTGCTAGGTTTAAAAAAGGCGAGCTTACTTAAAGCTGCAGTATGTACGTTTTTTGGCATCATTTGGTCAAAAATCCATAATCATCTTTGATTACAGGTCATTTCAACACATTTTTAGTCTCAAAATTTATGTATATATATCTATATATATATATATATATTTTTTTTTTTTCCAATTGTTTCCAAATTATTCAATATTCACACTGTAAATGTTTAGTTTGATCTGATCAATACTTTATAGATATGGATAATATAGTGAGGGGGTGTGTCCCTATTTTTCTTCCATGTTCATCTTCCAATATATCTGTAACTCATCACATATAAAGGTAAATATGGTATAGTAATAAGCTCCACCCACTCTCTCAGAATATAGAAATAGATCTGCTATACATCCTATCTGGTGGACATGTCAGCTCCTCTAAATAGTCACTAAGTCAGTGTGTGTTTGGGTCTGGAACATGTTTGGGTCTTCAGTAAACTACTTAGCATATGTCTCAGCTCCCTGTAATGTGATCAGCTCAGAGCTATGAACATAGACTGTTCACATCACTAATGATTAGTCACAGATATGCATTGGTTCTACACTCACATGCTCTGGAAATATGAACAATATACTGTTTTTTTTTACTATTTTCATTGTTCCATAACGACATGTGGAAATGTAATAAATAATCTGATCTGTTTTAGTTTATAGTATAAATGTTACTGTTTATTGGGGAATAAAACTATTTCTATTTATGTGACTTTTATTTTGGACTCAAACTTTGGGTTATTTCACCACTGATGAATATCTAAAATATTGTAGATTGGCTCTGTGTCTAATAATAATTTATTATTTATTAGTTTTTAACTTGTAACATAAAAACCATTTTTAAAACATATTCATTATGAACAAATTGCTCTGTGTGTAATCACAGAACAATTGGTGAAAATTAAGTAATTTTTTGCAGACAGAAGTGTGTGGACCATTGATAAAATCTATAAACAGAACGTTAAAAGATTCAACCAATGAAGACAGAATCAACTGTTGAACGTAGAAATAGAATGTGGAAGAAACGATGTCATCGTGAGGCAAAGAACGTTTGTTATGGGGAAACGTTTCTGCGTCCTGGCCACTTCAAACACCATCTAAACTCATTTAATATAAGTTCATTTAATATAAGTTCATTTAAATCAAGTTCATTTAAATCAAGTTGTTTTAAATCAAGTTGATTTAAATTAAGTTAATCAAAACCTGATCAGATTCAGTAAATCATTGATCCCTGAGGGGAAATATGGTGATATTAATGCTGCTCTCATACATCTTTATATGACAGAATATTAATAATCCATGTCTATACAACTTATATCTATATTTTAATTGTATCTTACTCATTATTTTAAATCACATTTTTATTTGTGACATACATTTTTGTTTAATTATTCTTTTCTTTTTTTCATTAGTATTTATTGTTTCTTCACGGAAGCTAAAAACTAATATTTTCTAAATTATTTTTTTAAATGTTTCGTTAAAAAAAAGCAAATTAATTTTAAAAATTAATGCAAAAACAGAGAAATTGGAGAAAAAAAATAAAAGAGAATAAAAATCAAAAAGATAGGGCCCTACATTAGTTGAAATGTGTGAACTAGAGCAGATATGACACGTAAAAAATACTGCTTTTATATCAATTTATCAAATGAACAGTGTAGTTTACAGAAATGTAGTGGAATTAATAAAGACATTTATTACTAAACACATATTCCTGATTCTGAGGATCTGTCGCTAACATCTTGTTGTCGGACACCACAGCACACCCTCATTGGGTTACTTTACACACTAATGGGCAGGTGGTCGTAGCGTTCCAGCTGGTTAAACTATAATAAACAATAATGTCAGTACTAATGACAACACTTGTTTATGATTCCATAAAATGATGTAAAGTAGCAAAGCTTCATATTCATATCTGAGTGCTACGCAGACCTCATTAAACATCTGATGTTTATTCATCCAGATGTGAAGGCCACACAGGTGTTTCACTTAGCCACTCACACCTGGAAATAACTCCCGTTTACCAACACATTAGCATCTTAAGCTAATGAGCGTAGCATGCTACGATGCTCACACACCTGGGATTCAGGTGAAATACGTTAGAAAAATAGAAAGTAGCAGATAAATGTTTACATAAACACACACAGTCACATGCTAGCACGCTGAGTTAGCATTAAATAAACATTTGAAGGTTTACAGCACGCTACACAATGAGACACATGTTTATAATTTATCAATAGTTCTCTGTGTAAATCAGTGATTTTATTATTATTATTATTATTATTAGGGGGCCAAGCCTGCGGGGCCACGTATGCTTACATACACGGTTCCTCGGACCAGCAGTGCTAGCAACCCTATTGTAATCGTTCCGATTATTATGGTTACCTTTTATTTTTTCCTTAGGTAAAAGTGGTGCTGCAGAATAAACCGTGCTAGGTCGGGCGGTGCCCTTTGGTGGGTGGGTCCAAAACCCCCAGGGGACCTTGGACGCAAAAATTCACATATGTTCGCCAGCAGGTGGCGCTATAACAAAGGTCAACGCGTTTTGGCCAATATCTCCCACACCGTTTGTTGCAAATTTAAAACCTTCATATCCACAGATTCCTTGAATAGCACTGAATCACCTGGGCTAGGCCACGCCCAATTCCGCCGAAACTTTTCTCGGAGCAAAATTGCAAAAACTGGAAAACCTACTTTTTCAAACTCCTCCTTGGGGTTTTGTCCAATCAGCGTGAAACTTGGCACGTAGAGTCTTCAGTTGGACGTGATCTAAATTTGAGAAAACTATTTTGTTCGGGCCAAATATGCGCAAATTATTAACGAGTAAAGTTTTCTAGCTCGCTATGAAAACGCAAACTGGCGCATATCTCGGTCAAATTAAAAGCTAACAACACCAAATCTGAGATCCTTGGTTGCCATGAGACTGTGGGTGCATGCACCAAATGTGAATGATGTAGACCACTAGGGGGCGCTACAAATAAAGAATATTTATATATCTTAAATGGCAAGACCAATATTTACCAAATTTGGAGGGTATGATCTTCAGTCCCTCCTGAGGCGATATCTCAACGTTATTTGTGATTGGTCAAAGTGGGCGTGGCTTACTACATCATACCACATAAATAAATAAACATTTATTTCTGCTGAATTATTATGTTGAGGACAGTCAAATTTACAGGGTAGATATAGAAGACCACACAGACCACTCGTACCAAAAATTGCCCCACTAGGTGGCGCTATAATGGCAAAAACATTTTGGCCTTTAACTTTCACATCTTCATAAAATTCATATCTACATGTTCCCTACATAGAGTCGCATCTTCTGACATAGGCCACGCCCACTCCCACAGCATATTGCTCTTTGTAAGTCACGACATATCAAAAACCTACTTTTTCAAATTCATCTTTGGGTTTTGTCTGATCAGCGTGAAACTTGGCACGTAGAGTCTTCAGTTGGACCTGATCTAAAGTTCAGCAAAAAAATTTGTTCAGGCAAAATATGTGCAAAAAATAACGAGTAAAGTTTTCTTGCTAGCTTAAAAAACGCAAACTGTTGCATATCTTGCTCAAAATAAATGCTAACAACACCAAATCTGAGATCCTTGGTTGCCATGTGACTGTGGGGGTATGAGCCAAATTAAAATAAATTAGGCCTCTAGGGGGCACTGCAATTATGAGAGATTTATATCTCTTAAATGGCACACTGATTTTTACCAATTTTGGTGGATATGACCTTGGGTCTCTCCTGGGACCGTGTCCCAAAGTTAATCGTGAATGGTCAAAGTGGGCGTGGCATATTACTACATAACATATAAATAAACAAACCTTTATTTCAGCTGAAGTATTATGCTGAGGGATGTGAAATTTACAGGGTAACTATAGAAGAGCACACAGATCACCCATACCAAAAAGTGCACCACTAGGTGGCGCTATAATGGGTGCAAACACATTTTGGCCTGTAACTTTCACACACTTTAAATCACATCTTCCAAAACTTCATATCCACCTGTTCACAGCGAATGGCACGTTGGCCTGTGTTCTGACGCTCGCCCCGAGTCCGTCATCCTTCGTGACGTACTTCCAAGGGCTCCGCAAAACCTGGGGGCCGAGTCACGCGGGAAGGCTTGGCCCCCTTTCATAACTGCTTGCAGTTCTAGTTATTATTATTATTATTATTATTATATCAACCATAGTTCAGATCTACTAGCAGGGTTGGGGTCAATTATCCATTTTCATTTACAACTCAACACATTTTTTAATTACTATTACGTCTTTATTTATCCATGTTCAATTACAACTCACTTATGGTGACGATGACCAGCATTTTTACTGATTACAATTAAATTAAACTATTATTTTCCCCCTAAAAGTCAATTCCAATTATTGTGAATTACTGATCCTTTAATAAATAAACCTTATTAAACGTAACATTCCTCTTGTGTTAGCTTTCTGTTAGCATGTCTAATGCTAACAGATCAGTTTGTCCCATGTCTTAAATCAGCTGTAAAATACACACATAAATATTATCTATCATCTAATTAGTTTGTCATCTATTGATCACCGTGTTAGGATTCATAATCAATGAATATATTGGTATTAATATTTATGGAGTGGGCGTGTGAGCCTTTTTACTGTCACTATACACATAGATTTATATTTATTTTTAATGGTAAAATGATCCTAAAAAGAAGTGACAGGTTGTAGGAAAAGTTGATCTAAAACATATTTTAATAATTACAGGTTTGTGTTTCATTAAATTGTAAATGACTGTTTTATAGAATTTTCCCAACACCCCAAACCCTCCCACTCCTCCAGGCTGAGCCCCCCACTCCTCCAGGCTGAGCCCCCCACTCCTCCAGGCTGAGCCCCCCACTCCTCCAGGCTGAGCCCCCCACTCCTCCAGGCTGAGCCCCCCACTCCTCCAGGCACCGAAGTGCAGCTGTAAAATACATAGATTTTTAAAATGAATCCAAATAAATACTAATAAAATAATATTTACAAATAAAATACAAAAAATATGAAAAAATGATAATACAAATAGATGAATACAAAATAAAAAATTGTATTAGTAATACTAATAAAAACAAATAATGATACAAATAATAATAAAGCTGGGAGAACTAAAATCCCCCCCCCCCCAAAAAAAAAACTAGAGAAAGACTTTTTGAACAATCTTTGAACAAAGTAAATTATCTGAACTAAATTACAATTCAATTATGATTACAACAGCAATATTTTGTTTAGATTATGATTACAGTCATAATTACATTATAATTGTAATTAATTATCAATTAGGTGAGTATAATTATAATTTGAGCCCAACCATGAATGAAGGCTTTTATTTCTCCTGGATTTTTGTTAGATTTCTTTAAAAGAAAGAAAAAAAAAGAACTATTTCCCACTGACGTCCTCACATGGCTGCGTTTCCCTCCCGTCGGATCAAATGGGATTATGGGAGTGTGGTGAAATAATAATCTGCTGGCTAGCGTGACGGTAATGAGAACATAAATCATGTCTACATGTTATTCCACACGGGCTAGCTCGGTAAATGTTACACACTATGCTAACAAAATCTAGAGTTTACAAACAGAGCAGGAATGAAATTAGAGGAGAGAAAAGTGTCAGAGACGGAGCTGATGTGATTCTCATCCTACGCTCAAATAAAACACGGCCTTGTTTCAACCAGAGGTGACGAAGAACCAAGAACCAATACTTCCTTACTGTACTTAAGTACTTTTTCTGGTATCTGTACTTTACTTGAGTATTTATTTTTTGGCACCTTTTAACTTTTACTCCTTACTATTTTAAACAAATGTGTGTACTTTCTACTGCTTACATTTTAAAATGAGCTTGTAGCTTTTATGACCTTCTAAGATGACATCACAACGTAAAAAGACTCAAACCAACAACCTCTTCTGCTGCTTGTGAAAAGCACGACTCACTGGAGAACATGATTCTATTGAGGATAAATTAAATATTTACAGTCGGTAGTTTGAGCTTGTTTCTGTTCTGCAGGTCCCTTAGTTTTATAGTTAATATTTTCAATCTTTTAAAAATGTTAAACTCAAAGCTACTCTGGGTTTAAAGGTCCAGTCCGCAACTCTCAGATCCCTTCCTTGCCCCTCCCTCCCAGCTGCTCTCTTGCCCTGCCTCCAAATTTTCCAAAGTTCCTCCCTCAGAGGAGCTAACAAGCTAACGTTAGCCTGATAGCAACATCACAGTAATATAACATGCTCTGTTAAAAGCATGTTACTGCAGCGCTTCTCTCTCAATGTGCACACACCTCAGCAGCAACAACAACACAGTGTCACTTACAGCAGCCATACTGAGCCTGCTACACACACATGAACAACACATGCACTACAGAGTTCTAGTGTAACAATTACAAATCAAACATAATGTAAATCAAGCAGCAGTAATTACCTTTCAAGCAGAAAAGTCACCAATTCCATCTACTACTCCTCCAGACCATACACTGTAAAAATGACGGCGCTCGAACTCCGGGAAAGGGGCGGGGCCTGTGAGCAACAGCTGTCAGACAGTCCATCAAACACAATCCTGGCTCTGATTGGTTCTTTTTACTCGGTCGCGGTGCATTCTGGCAATCTGCCAAAGGCTGCAGGAGCAGCAGGGGGCGGGGCTCAATGAGCCTGTTTTTTTCACACAAACTACTAAATTGATGTAAAGCTGTCCATACATAGTGACAGCTTTAGCAAATAAGACAAAAAGTCACTTTTATAAGAGTTGCAGACTGCACCTTTAATTAAGCATTTGCACTTTTTTTACTGACAAATTGCATTTATTTTATTTACACATTTTGATGAGTGTTAATTCTTCAGGTGTTCAAAGGCAACAGATTTCACTTGTTTTTTAAAAAAATATTAGATATGGAATTTGCTTGTTTTAAAACCCTGTTTTATTATTGAAGGGACATTTGTTTTACTTTTTACTTAAAATCTCTTTAGCCCCAATGGACCCACCGACGGGGGCAGCTTCTCTCTCCATAACACCCACGGGTCAAAATGTTGTAAAAAATGAATGAAATCACACATTCTATACCTCTCTGTAATCCTAAGAAACTATAGAAGCTAAACCTGTAGTCTATACACAGATCTCTATAACTAGAGTCTACGTGAAACTACAGGCTGATCTGAATCCACTGATATACAGGTCAGATATGTTACGTACCAAACAATGACACAAAATCACAAAATACACAGTGGACAAAGTCAGTAATGATGACAAATGGTGTCTTACCTTTGTTGGTTCTGATCAAAAGTTGCTCCAATGTGTATAAAACTCCATATTTTGATAAATCAAAATGATGTTGTTAGATCGATACCACCATTACAAATATCTGAGCATTTCTCAGCTGAAAAATCCATCCAATGAGCACTTAACTTCAATAATTTTACTTTTACCAGAGTCATTTTTTACTGAGGACTTAAATTTTCCACCTCTGGTTTCATCCAATCACAGTCTTTGTTTTTGTTCCCGTGCTCAGTAACTCATACATTAGATTAGCTCTGACACATTATGGGGCGTGGATCACTTCTAAATTCATCGAACGCGTAAACGAACGCGTACCCTGCACCTGCACGTCTGATCTACATTTCCCATAGACATAGAATGATTAGACGAGCACAATGCACGTCTACATGTGTGTTTATAGATGTGTTAACGTGTTACACATCTTTAATGTACATACACATTAAAGCGTCTGCACACCTACACCACACCTGGATGTACACCTAAATATATTAGTAAGTTATATTATAACATAAATATATCAGTCACACGTAGACACAGGTGTGGTGTGTGTGAAGCTATAGTGATCATGTGACCTTCACTATGTAGCACCGTCTACGTGACATGTAAACACTTGCACATCTAATAGAAGTGTTTACATGTCACGTAGATGGTGCTACATAGTGAAGGTCACATTATCACTATAGCTTCACTCACACCTGTCACTACACATACAGTAACTACTGACATTAGGTAAGTTTAGTGAAAGTTAGACACGTACACGTGTGTTAGACTGGTGTGTATGAGTTTAGAATGGAATCATCCTCATACGCACGCACGCACGCACACACGCGCACACGCGCACACGCGCACACGCACACACGCACACACGCACACACGCACACACGCACACACGCACACACGCACACACGCACACACACACACACACACACACACACACACACACACACCTGTCCAACAGCTGCATCATGTCCTCGTACTTGTGGATGACTCTGACTCCTTCAGCAGACTCCAAACACCTTCACAAACACGAGAGTCACAGTGTGCAGTCAGCCAGTGATGAACAGGTGAAGTGTGGAGACTCACAGCTGATGGAGGTGATGGAGGTGCTGGAGGTGATGGAGGTTGGAGAAGGGCCTCTGGATACGCTGTTGTAGATCCTGGGCCCACTGCAGACCTCCTGCTACTGGAGGCATGTTCTTATAGACTGGATGTGATCCTGAGGAGGTCACAGTGTTACAGAGCAACGTATTGTTTGATTCATAAATTAATAGTTGAATGAAACGTTGATATTAGGGTTGCACAATTAATCAAATTTATGATTAAATTAACCTGATCGTCGGCAATATTTACATTTAAAATATGAACTCTATAATAGTGTATTTATTCAGTCAGCCTTTGGAACACTTTAAATTATTTGGTTTTATTTTATTTTATCATTATAATTACAGCCTAATTTTGCACTGTAAACATATTGTTTGATTAAAAGTAGTGTAATAAAAACAGAATTTTCCATAATATGATAAATAATTGTGATAATATTCGTGATTACAACATTAATTAAAATAATCGTATTTATCATTATGGCCATAATCGTGCAGCCCTAGTTGATACATCTTCACATTATTATAAAATAACAGCTTTCAACTTCATGTGTATTTTCTGGTTTCTTCAAAATAATCTGATGGCTTTTATTTTGAAGCCTGAAGCTGTTTCCTCTGACCAATGACAGAGCTTTACCTGATACCTGAGGATGTCCTACATGTACACCGTACGGCAGATATTTAATGTTTAAAAGTGACGAGTCACTGCAGTGTGAGCGTCTGAGGTTCTAAGTGGGTGGTTTGCTGACCCTGAGAAGGACAGTTGATCTATTCAGGGTCTGTGAGTAAGAACAGAAGCTTTAGAACATGTGACAGTCTTTACAGTTTATCCTCCACTGATTAGAACATCTATGTTGTTCTGGTTTACCCACAGAGGATAAACAGTGTTGTGACCACAGAGGGTTTGGTAGTAGACAATGAAGTAGAGAAGAAGAGCTCTGCTAAAGGACCTTTACTCTCCCTTAAACAGTGTGCTGACGCACTCTGGTGACTGAAGTTAGAGAGTAAATTACAGATGGTTGAAGACACAAACCCTGAGGATAGAAGGACTTTTGGGTGGAAGCAACTACGAGACACTTTAACACACAGGTATGGACTGGGATTGAACCCCCAACCTCAGGTTTAGAAGACGACCTCGCTGAGATCAGAGATAAAATGTTTGATTAAAGTTAATCATAGTTAAAGATGAATTCTCTTTATGCTTCACAGCCACTAAACCAATAACTGACAATGACTTTAATTCATTTTTACATGTTTACGCAGGATTCATAAGATCACTATTACTAATGAATGACAGGTTGAATCCTTTAAAAGTGTGATTAAGGCTTTTATTTAATCAACTGTGGAGTAGTTTAAGATGTTATTTTAGCTTTAATGTGATGCAGCTTCCTGTTAAAGGTTTAATGACTTCTACACCTGTAGTGAACTTTATTTACCACAATGTGTTCATTTATGTCTTACACACATAAAAGATCAACAAAGACACCTACAAATGTATATGCATCAGACATGGGGGGCCAGGGGCCACATGTGGCTCTTGGTCTAATTTTGTGTGGCCTCCAAAGAAAATGCACAAAATAATTGAAAAAAAAAAAAAACACAAAATGACTGAAAAACCACAAAAAAAAATGAAAGAAAAAAACGTAAAAATGACAAAGATAATACACAAAATTACTCGAAAAACAAAATGATAAAAAAACACACAAAATGACTAAAAATTAACACAAAGGACAATGAAAATACACAAATGTACTCCTAAATAAACAGAAAAATACTTAAAGAAATAAAAGGCTCATAAAAATCAATCACTTTGTTCTGTCCAGTATTAAAGCTCTGATTGGTCATTATTCTAAATGCATGTTGATAATGTGGCCCCTGGATCAGACAACACATGTTTGTGGCCCCGCTGTGATTAAAGTTGTTCATGTCTGATGTCTATGAAGCAGCAATGCAGTAACCTTTGATTTCTGATGCAGAACTGTGAACAAATGATTATATCTGACCTGTGTTCATGTGCTGCTGGTAGAGGAGTTTACAACAGTCCAGCTCACAGTCAAACATGGACAGAAGCAGCGGGAATCTGTCCTGGACATCACTAGCCACCAGGGGGCGCTGCAGCAGGCTGCCAAACATGTTTATGACCTGTACATGGAGAACAGAACAGGTGTGTGTGTGTGTGTGTGTGTGTGTGTGTGTGTGTGTGTGTGTAGACTAACCTTAAAAGCGTGCTCTAATCCAGGGGCTTCATTGAAGCCCTGGTAGAACACTGTTCCTAGTCGTTGGTCTATCTCTTCCACCTTCATGTTGAACTCTTTCAAATCTTCTTCAAACTCCTGTAAAACAGATGAGTCAGCAAAGATCAGAGACATGTTTGACTCAGCACATTCCTGTAGACGTCAGACTGAATCCCTCCAAAAAGAGTTTAACACTGACTTAAAATCGAGGGCTGCAGGATTATGGCCATAATCATAATAGTATTAGTCATCATGTCAGGAAAAACATCTGTATTTATTTAATACAACAAACAATATACGAACAGTTTAAAGTGCAAAACAAAAGCTTTAAACAAGAAAAATGATAAATACGATAAATGTAAAATGTGCTATAGGCTAACAATATAAATAGACTGTGTAACAATAATTACAGCGTATAAAGAAAAGTTAACAACATTAGGTTTAAACCCACAGGTTTTGAACAGATACTCCAGTGTCCGCTGGATGAATTCATAGACAATTAGTTACTAATCAATTCACTCATGGACCGCCCTCCCCTCCCCCCCCCCCCCTCACAAAACCCTCAAACTCTCCAGTTTTATCGGCTGTCGCTGACTTTCACGTTAACAGTGTTATCACGTATACTTGTTGCTGAGATTCATACAGGTTGCGTCTTCCCCGACTGCGACACACACAGAACAACACACGCCCCCAGCTGACGTGACCTACATACAGTATGTGTCTGAACTTTAGTTAAAGGTAGGGTAGGTGATTTTAAAAAGCTAGCATGATTTTGAATGTAGCCTCCCTGATGGCTCCACCTTTACCCCCATCCCCCCTCCCCCCTGTGCTCCGTCTCACTCACATGCATGCTCACAGCTGTTGCAGAAGAGGAGCTCAGCTCATCACTTATGTTGTGTAGAAACGTTGTCGTCTCATTCAGCAGTAAGTAAACAATAAACTTTATCATTATATATGTTAAAAACGTGAGAACATAAGATCTTAATTTCTGTCAGGACATTAAAACAACTTCAACCAAAATCTTAAAAAGTGTATCTGGAGAAAATTACCTACCCTAGCTTTAAAACTGAACGAATCTATTTAAGCAATATCACAGAAATGGTGCTGTTGTGAAATATCAGCACTTTGTTTATTTAATACAGTAATTCAGCTCCACCAACTACAATAGTTCCACAGTTAAAGGTATTTAGATCAGCTGTACAGCGGAGTGATATGATCTGTAACAAGTCCTGGGGCTGTTGCTCTATATCAGCACTCTGGGAAAGTCTGTCGTCCAATCAAAGTAGGGAGGAATTTAAAGAAATTTAAATGTTACACATTTTCAACTTTAAGTGAATCGCGTCACTTGATGTTCCATCATTTCCACTGATTTAGAACATGATCTGTTTGCCAGAGTCGCTGAAGTCACACCTTTACACTCTAGACAGCTAATGAACAGAGGATGCTGCTGATGACATCACTAGGGGTGCACCCAAAGGAAAACTCTAGATCAAAACTGGAAACCCAAAATGAGAAAACCAAGGTTGAAAACCGTCCCATTGTGTGTGTACTAATTTCAGTAAAATCAAAGCAATGCAATTGTATAAATTAATATTAATGCTTCAAAAAATAAATCAATTTCACATATATTAAAACAATATACATTATAACATTTTTAAAATGAAATGTTTAACTTGGCCCCATAAACTATTTATTAACCTGCAGGGCAGAACACACACATTAAATAAGAATTAGAACCAAGCTACACAAACTGGTGAAGGGTCTCACTATGAGGGAAGGGGCGGAGCCTATGTGAACACCACGTGCCCGTCAGTGACCAGGGACCCTTGTCAAGTCGTACTCATGACCCTGAAAATGTTTAGTTCAAGGTACAAAGAGAGAAACTTTGTTATTGGGTTGGATTATTATTATTATTCTTTCTTTCTTTCCTGGTGTCAGAACCAACTCACCTACTTTTCACGCACTGAACCATTATGTAGAATCTCAAAAATTCAAACAAAATTCAATTGTGTGCTTCTCTAATTTCTGGCTATTTACAATTTTAAAAATGCAAAACTCTGATGCACCTGCGCCCCCTAGTGCGGCAAAAATGCACTGCGAAATAGGAATTGTCAAAAAAATTAATTCATCGTAGAATCATGAAAATTGACACAGAAGTAGAACATGACAAGACAAGTAAAAAATATTAACAGACCACGCCAAAAAAAATACACAGGAAGTCCAGAATCATGAATTGAAAATTATAAATCACGTATTTTAACACATTTCACCTAAAACGTTTCACTGACGGGTTCAAAATCACTGGAGATCATCTAGAGATGTGGGACATCTAAAGTGATCCATGGATTTTTGAAAACTTTTACATGTGAATAAATTGTTAAACTCTCGGCCCTAAACCAGCTCAATGCGGAAAAATGGACATTGGCGCGTTAGCGCCCCCTACAGAGTGAAGAGAATTTAATATGGGGGGAAAAATAAAGACATTTTTACTTCTGTGTGTCAGAATAAAAGCTGTGGTTGACTACATTCTGACACCACATTCAGACTTAAATACATTAGTGGAATTTAAAGTTTTCACTTCTTTGACTTTAATGGAACAAAACAGGTGATTGAGCTGATAGATGATAAAAGTATGGAATCAGAACATTATCATAATGAATGAACTCTTACAGGGTTTTTCACTAATGCACATGTTTTGTTTCACAGTTGTATTTCAGATTCACAAATACACACCATCTGTTTCACAAATATATATTTTATGCAAACTTGTAATATAAATTCTGAAATGCACACGCTCTACTTCACTAATATTATTTTGAGGCACATTTGTAAAATAAATACACAGATAATGCAAATTGCTGAATGTGCATTTATAAACTGCTTATGTTCTGTGAAACATCTGTGTATTTGTGAGAGAAATGTGTGTGTGGTGAATTATGAGAATGTCCTGACTTTATAAACGTCACCATTGGTTGATAAAAGTGATTGACAGATTCATCAGCCAATCAGGTGTGTTTGCTTTCAGCCAATCATATGGCTTCTTACATTTTCTCCACACTATTGTTTGAACACTGCGTATGCACACACATATCAGTAGCTCTGCTATTGGTTTAAAAGTGTGGAGAAAATGTAAGAAGCCATATGATTGAACATAAGATTTACGTATTTCTTCAGTTTTGATCATTTCCAGTCATCTCCCTCCTGATGTGGAACCAACACTGATCCGTTTATTTTCACTTCATGTTCTAATCAACATCTGTTCTTTTTATTATTCAGTTGTTTTGTGAGTTGCTGGTAATAGTTAGTATAGTTATAATTTCTACCCCCTGTAGTGCCATCACGTACTGTACGTGTACCCCCATTTGAGAAACACTGGTGTAGAGAGTCTGTGTGTAGCTGTAGCATTCACGCGACACAGAAACGTACGTGTGTGTGTGTGTGTGTGTGTGTGTGTGTGTGTGTGTGTGTGTGTGTGTGTGTGTGTGTGTGTGTGTGTGTGAGAGAGAGATAGGGGAGACAACTGGCTAATCACTTCCCTTATCATAAACAGTGCTGTTTTTACAGTATAATGGATCAACTGACTGAGTTACTAATAGAGACTTATTCATGAATATAACTGCTTTCATTTAGCCCCGGTACGTTGAGGAAGCCTATTAAACGTCTCACTGAAGTGGGAGGGAGGAGCTGCTGCCTCGGGGGTGCGGAGTGTTTACGACAGTGACGTAAGTGATGTTTAGGGGGAGTGGTAAGTGAAAGTTACTTTGTTCTGCTCTAACTTTATTGACACAGCCACTAGCTGCGTTTCCTGACAGATTTGTGCTGATATTTCTAAATTCAGGTGTTTCCATCATCAGTTTTTATTGAGATATTTACATTTTGCACATTTCCAAGAGTAATGGAAACACAGCTACTGACATGCTCACACTATTGTTCTTCTTTCTCTTTACAGATAAAAATAAATGAAATGGTATTAAACCCACCCAGCTTTGTACAGCCTGTTGCAGCTGATTATCAGCTGTTATAAACAGGTGTAATTTTGTTTCTCTCTCATTTTCTGCAATAATCAACATACTTGTCCCACTTTCTAATGCTTTCTGTCTGAATATGAGCCACTGATATTATTTTATGGTGTGAACTTCATTGGAAATGCTCCCACGCTCTAGAACAGCCTGATCCACTCTAGACTACATTTGCATGTTCTAACGAGGCTGAACGCAGCGTACGCTCTGATTAAACCAATCCTCCAACATTTTAACCACTCTACGATTCATCAGTGTGAGCTAGACATGCAACAATTCTCTATCATATATTTAACTGTTCAATACTGACTTGTAAACAACGTTTTTTACAATTTGGCATATAGGCTCCACCCACTGTCTGTCTCTTTAAATTGGTGCCGCCTGTGTGTCCGTTTATGCCTGTGAGTCAACACGCAGGGAAGGAAGCCCTGTCATGTGAGTTATTAAGCCAATCACAACTCGCTAAAGTTTTGCTACACTGACAACAAAGGTATTTACTTTTAGCATGGCTAGCATGGTTAGCATGGTTAGCATGGTTAGCAGCTCAGTCTTTAAAGTCAGCAGTATGGAAACATCTAGCTTTTATAGTCTAGTCTAATGGCAATGAAGAGAAAACAGTGAATAAAAATGAGCGTCTGTAAACATTGTTTACATTACAGATGTTTACAGTGGTTGGAGACGTGGCTTCATGGATCCGCATTACAAAATAAATAGCCAGTTTAAGTTTATTACAGGTTTATTTATGGAACGTAATGAATTTTTAACCCTGAACAGCTCCCCAGGGATGGGTTAAACTGCAGAGGACAAATTTCAATATATATGTGTAACAACATATATACATGACAAATAATGGCTTAAAACCCAGTTTAATTTAATTTAATTTAGTTCAGCATTTGTCCTTTGGAAATGTTGTTTATTTTATATGTATTTTATTAGGTTTTCTTTATTTTCTATCATATAATACACCATACACAGGAATGTGTATGATTTTTGTTTTGCTTCAAAGTAAAATAAAACAGTTTAAAGTCATCCATTGCTTTCCTTTAAACTTTTCTTTAAACACTGGAAACATTTTAACGTCATGGACCATTTGAACCAAACCGTCAAACCATCAAATAAAAGGAATCATCATCATCATCATCATGTGTAAGTTGCGTCTATCACCTTGTTGTCTACGTCCAGGCAGTCGTAGGTTTTCTCGGTCAATAATTTGTACGTATCTATAAATTCTTGATGAAGCTGTTGAATCTGGAGGCTGAGGGCGTGGCCTCGGACACCTCCCATCTCCAACTTCTCAAGCCTCAGCAGGTCCACAGCTGTCAACAGGACGTCCTGTGGAGGAGCAGCAGGAGGAGGAAACAGTAAGTTCTAGTAACACTGTAGAAGACAGAGTGCCTTCATTCTCACCTTAATCCTTTGGACTCTTTGGACAAATCGGTCGAAACCAGAGAAAATGAGGAGAGGAGAAAAGTCCCAAGGACGAACTTCACTCCCGTTCTTCTGGTAGCGTTTCAGGTTGGTACTGCAGTCCTCATAGGTGCTCCTGAAGAGCTGCAGGACCTCCAAGGCTGTGAGAACCTTCTGGAGACTCTCAGGAACCTCTCGTCTAAGGACTTCTTCTGGGGATAGGAACGCCTTCGCCTATACGGAACAAAAGCTGCAAATGATCATCTGTGATAGAACTGATGCTAAATTACGTCTGCCTGTGGGTTTAAGTGGGAACTAAAGAGTGGAATACTGAGGGGAGTTTCACATTCTCTGTGAAGCCATTTCAGCAGCAGAGGGCGCTAGAGGAGTGGCTGCCCTAATTAGTATAAAGGGAAGCTGTAATGAACATCAGGTGTGGCGCTGGAGAACAAACGCTTTTTACCGTGCTAACGACACCGTGCAAAATGGGAACATTTCATAACCTCCAATAGCTGCAGCACTCTGGTTTTTAGTCATCTCATCATCTGCAATAAATGGATTGATATATCTGACTGGACTTCATCGCCTTTGGTACTTTATTTTTACAATAACATCCACTCTTCACAGCCAACAACAACAGCGCCACTGCATGAAGTAAAAACCCTCTCTCAAATGTTGGACAGTGACTCTGAAGCTAAGGCTGGTCACCACCTGGCAGTCAAGCCCATGCGTCCCGGAAGCAGGGGAGCGTGTGGGGCGACGAGCTCGTGGTGAAACACGGGGAACAGACTGAGTCTTACTGAGGCCATGGAGCGAAGTGACAGAGGTGTGCTTAATACAGCAGAATCACCAGGACAGACTGGGTCTTTCATGGTATGTTGTCGTAAATAAGCAGCCTGTCACTACTGCTGAGTCACTGCTAACAGCAGCTCATTAGCCTGATATGTTTAGCATTGTGTAGCTGAGAAAAATGCTGTGAATTAATTTTTCCACATTTTTTTATAAGCATTTTCAACAGCAGAATGTACACCTGGAATATGCACATCTTACTTTACATTACTGTGTTAAGGCTGAAAAATTACTGTTTTATTTTTGGAGCAGCTGTTTTGTGCTTAATATGAACATAATTTATGGTTGTTTTATAGCAGTTGATCAACAGTGGATTATTATATTATTACAGCACTAATATGAAGCTGTTTGGACACAAATGACCCAAAATAAATTATACATTCTTTAATTCAAAGTAACCCAAAAGTTACTTTTTCCAGTAGCGCATTACTTTTTGGTGTAAGTAATCAAAATAGTAACTGAGTTACTTTGTTAATGAAGTAACTAGTAACGGTAACTAGTTACTTTTTGTCAGTAACTAGCACAACACTGAACAAAGCTGTGGATGTTCTCCTTTCAAACAGTCAATCCTGTAGATCTATGAACCCATTGTTTTTGCAGCAGAAAACATTACAAAGGAATCACTTGTTGAAGATGTTCAGAGCAGACAGAGAAGCTTCACATTTCACCAAATCAACAAATAACAAGGACTTTTATGGAGTTCATGAACTTTCTAAAGTAAATAAGCCTGTTTCCCAAAGTGTGAGACAATATGATTTTACTATTTCTTCATCTAATCTCTGCATCCTTTGTTGTTTAGTGACTGCATATTATACCAAGGTTTATTCTCTTTATTACTTGTAAATATGTTTACAGTGAGTATTGCCTGAGGTTGTAATAATGTAGCTGTGTTTGTTTGGTCTCTAGAGCTGTGAATCTAGCCTGTGTAGTGGCAGCATTTTAGCATTACTATCTACTTTATATATATATATATATATACATACATACACTGTGTATATATATATATATATATATATACACTGTGTATATAGTTGCTTAGCATCCAACAGTGATGGACGAGGTTGGATTCAAACCAGTGACCATCTGGTTACAAGACTCTGGTGACAGAAAAAAGGCTGAGACGTCCACACCATAAATATGAATACCAATATATTCATTGATTATGAATCCTAACACGGTGATCAATAGATGACAAACTAATTAGATGATAGATAATATTTATGCGTGTATTTTACAGTTGATTTAAGACATGGGTCAAACTGATCTGTTAGCATTAGACATGCTAACAGAACGCTAACACAAGAGGAATGTTACGTTTAATAAGGTTTATTTATTAAAGGATCAGTAATTCAGAATAATTGGAATTGACTTTTAGGGGGAAAATAATAGTTTAATTTAATTGTAATCAGTAAAAATGCTGGTCATCGTCACCATAAGTGAGTTGTAATTGAACATGGATAAATAAAGACGTAATAGTAATTAAAAAATGTAATTGACCCCCACCCAGACTACAGGTACCCTTTAAGTTATCACTTTAATAAGCATCCTTAATCTCTGGTGTGTGGCATTAATAACAATGATTTTAAACATATAAATGGATGTTATATGTATATATATGTTATATACTGTATATATGATCAGCTGTGTGTACCTGCTGTATGAGGAGGTTACAGGTCTCCTTCAGCAGGACGATGAGGCGTGGAGGGGTGCTGTAGTATCTGGAGTGAGCCCACACCAGGCACACAGTGTGCATCAAAGGGACCACCTGACCTCTGACCTCATCAAACTCCACCCTCTCCATGTCTTCAAAGCAGCGCTGCAGAGGCCTCAGGTAGGTGCACACGTCCTTGGCCTCCTCCAGAGCTGAGGAGAGGAAGAACATCATCATCATCATCACCTCTGTCATGCTGGATAGTGCTGAGTCATCACCTGTAAGGACATCCTGCTTCATGTTGAGAAACGCTGGGGAGTAGCTGCTCTCTACCGCCTCCAGCAGGTCATACATGTTCACCACGGTGGACGATGTCAGCTGGGCGTAGATGTTCTCCAAGTCTGAACATCTACAAAGCGCTCAGTGTCACCATGATTTCAGGATTAGAAGTCCATAGATGTTTTCATGTACATGATGATACTGTTGCACATGAAATACTAGCTACCACCACTGTGCTGTTCTACAAAAACACTAACTTTTCAATTTGGAGAATATGTTAACCTCTTCAGCTCCAGCCTCGTCTCTGAAAATCACATCCCAAAACAAATAACATTTTTCTAACTTCTACATGACCTACATGGCTAACTTTTGTTCAGATTGAAGTAGGACCCTTAGTGGTTACAGATGATGTGACATTTTGGAAATATGGGATACTGAGTGACAATAAATCATGTTTTAAATTTAGAAATCTTTTGTCCACCCAAAAATAATCTAGAGATTTACATCAAATATATGAAGTCAATTCTCATTAACGAAGGCTATAAAAGTAGAAATAATTGAACTAATGTATGAACATCAACTGCAGCAAGTTTGGTGATAATAATAAATATTAGGCCAAATATACATGTTTTTGTATAAAAAGTTCAGGCTGAAGCCCACTTTACCACAACTGTGCCAAAGTTTTCCACACGTTTGTAAACAAGTGTGTAACTGTAAAATGTCAGTCAAAATGATTCCAATCATTGATAGTGTTATGTGTGACCACTAGGTGTTGTACAGTAATTTGCCTTAAAATAAATTTCATTTCATTTTCATTCAGGTTTCTGCTATGCCATGCGTAATGCTTTTTGGTTTCACTTTTTGATGCTGTTACGCATAGTTCTTGTTCAGCAAGGCTTTGACCAATCAGAATGTTTGACACTGTGTTGTAAAGCTCAGAGCCTGTAGAAATTGGTGATATCAAACACTATGGGAGTGGCTTTAGCCATGGCCAATCACAGCTGGGTAAAGGAGGGACCGGACATTTTACACACGCGCAGTAGGGATGTAACGATTAATCGTAAGGCAGTTAAAAATCGATTCATAGGTATCACGGTTGATATTGATTTTCTGAAAATTGAATCGCAGTACTTTTTTTAACCAGCAGAGGGCGCTATCCACAAGTGTAGGCGGCGGGCGGAGTCTGCTAATACTTTCTTTCTGGCCGCCTTCTACTTTTAAACATGCTCATAAATGATTCTTTACCCCTTAAGCACCGAAAGAATATCTGTAATATTACTTGAATATCTGTAAAAGTCACATTTTTCTATTAGCTCTGTCTGCTAGCATAGCTTCTCTTCTTCACTGCAAGATATCTGCATGCCAACCGACCACTGTGTTACCAGCGCCCTCTGCTGGTCCAAACAAATATGGCATAAATCAGTGTAATCACGTTTTTTTTTTATTTTTTAAAGTCCAATTGTTAAGGCACAAAATACATTTTCAGTTGCACTTTTAAAAGAAAAAGAACTATTTTGCAGTTTTGCATTGTTTATTATAGAACCAGAATTTAAATTAATAGGCTTCATTTTCATTTCTATTATTCTTTTGACAATGAAAAATAAAAGGAAAATAGTACAGTATTTTCTAGTTTTTTTCCCAAAAAAAAAATTTGTCTACAGTACCATTTTGTAAAATAAATCGTGAGAGAATCGTATCGTGAACCCAGTATCGTGAATCGAATCGTATCGGGAGTTGAGTGAATCGTTACATCCCTAATGCGCACTATGCGCTCATTGGACGTATTTCTCGAGAAATTCCTGAATGTATGTAATAGTGGTATCTGTCTGATAACACGATTTGGATTTATGAAAATATGGAGTTTTATGCACATTGGAGCAACTTTTGATCAGAAACAACAAAGGTAAGACACCATTTGTCATCATTACTGACTTTTTCAGGTTTTCAACGTTTTCCTCTTTGAACATAAAGACCTGGTGTGTGTGCTGTGGTATTTGGTTCTGAATGTGGGTTAGCTACAGTTTTAGCTTCTATAGTTTCTTAGGACTACAGAGAGGTATATACTGTAATGTGTGATATAATTCATTCTTTATAATATTTAGACCTGTGAGAGTCACAGAAGCTGGAGCTGCCCCCACCGGTGGGTCCGTTGGGGCTGAAATGTTTTTAATGTATGTAAATCTGTGTCTTTTCCTCTCCCACACTTAATCAATGTGTAAATATTAGAAATGTGACTCAGCGTAACACATGGGGTGCAGTTAGAGGAGACCCCACAATCCCAACGAGAAAGAGTGCATTTGGCCAGTCGACCATTACTAGACTGTATTAGCTGTAAATATTAGGGACATGGAGTCCCACATGTCATTTATTTAAAACCCAGCTCAGAAAATGGCTTTTGAGTAATTATAACTGCAATCAGGAGTTCTTATTTTCTACTTACATTTAAAATATGCATTGAACTATTTAATAGAACTAAATTATACATTCTTAGGAAGGTCCTTTCTTGATGAACATGAGCTGAAATCACTCTGACTTCAGCTCTACAATAAACCTGTAATACAACAGCACCGCCTGGTGGTCATTAACTGTAAGTACACAGATTTAGAATCGTTTCTAAATGATTTATCTACGACAGACATGGGAAAAATCAGCAGCTCTCGGTTGAATTTTATGCAACATTACAATAAAAAACACAAAAGGACAATATAATTACACAATAACTCACAACACACAAAATAAGTAACAAAAAAAACTCATGACAACTACAAAAAAACATGGGGCTTGTTGTTTCCTGTGTTAATTATTATAAATACTGACTGAATGTTGATCATGTGAGCCTCAGATCAGACAAACACATTTGTGATTAAAGTTGCAGTAAGAGCTCCATGGAAATGTATTAATATATTAACAATAAACAATGAAACTGTTCATTATGACGGTGTATTAGGGCCACATTAAAATTAAAACTAATCTGAGCACTATGAGATTAAAGTCGTACTATTTTGAGAGTAAAATCATAATTTTATGAGAATAAAACCATGTCTTAATGAACTGGTAATGTTACAGTGCTCAGAATTCCCAGTGTAAGTGAACCCAACTAACAATGATATCCCTGAAGTCGACCACTTCCTGCCACTTCCTCCTCCACAATAAAAGTCTATTAGCTCTAAATCAGTCTGGTCCTAACAAACACAAATATGTATAAAGTCCTTAAAGTGATAACAGTGGTGATGATAGTATTTCACCATGTGTGAAACATAAAGACTAATATAATCTCACTAAATGATCCACATGAAGCATCATGTTTGGATTTAGATTTTATTCTCAGAATATTACCAATTTATTCTAGAAATATTATTACTTTATTCTTGAAATGTTATGACTTTATTCTCATACAATTACGACTTTATTCTAGAAATATTATGACTTTAATCTTGAAAAATTACGACTTTAATCTTGAAATATTACGAATTTAATCTTGAAATATTATAAATGTATTCTCATAAAATAACTTAATTCTCAAAATTTTACGAATTTAATCTTGAAAAATTACAACTTTAATCTAAAGAAACAATGACTTTAATCTTGAAATATTATGATTTTAATCTTGAAATATTATGATTTTAATCTTGAAATATTACGATGTTATTCTCAAAAAATTATGACTTTATTCTCAAAATATAAAGACCCCGGTTCTAAGAGTAATATGAGTGAGATGTCTCACTATGGGATGTGACCTCTGTCTGCATTCCTCAGAAGCATTTACTTCAATCCTGATTGGCCGGTGAAGCACGTCCGTCCACTAGGGGGGGACCCACCTCCTATAAAAGGAGGACACAGACAGACTCTTCTCCTCATTCGAGCAAGAAGGGTAGTCTGGTGAGACATCTCACTCATATTACTCTTAGAACGGCAGTTATATACATAACCTTAAGTTCTATTTCATAATATTTTGTCAGATGTCTCACTATGGGATATGGAAACTCCCGTAGTGCAGACGTGCTTATCGAGCGGTACCAGCATCCAGGGCAGAAGTCTGATCACATGAAAACAATAAAAACACCCGTGCTATGCACGGGGCGGAAACGTCCAGCATGTAAAATCGGACAAACGTGAGGGGCGAGGTCTGAACAGACACTCCCCTAAACAAAGCCCAGGAGTCGAGTGTGCACACAGACTCGTAGGCGGCTGCAGACCTTGACATGAGTAAGCCAAAGCAATAGCCTCCACCACCCAGTGTGAAAGGCGTTGCTTAGTAACAGGCTTCCCCTTGCTGGGATTGGCCCAGGAGATGAACAGCTGATCGCTCCTCCTGAGGCTCCTTGTCATGTCCATATAAGTGTGGATCGCACAAACTAGACATAACACATTCGGCCACTGCTCACCCTGAGAGGCAGAAAAGGCCAAAAGGTTGATGGGAGAACACGAGCCCACAACCTTCGGCACAAAAGCCGGGTTGGGTCTCAGGATGATCCACGCATCACCTGGGAAAAGCTGAGCGCACAACGGATGAACCGACAGCACATGGTTGTCACTGACCCTCTTGGCCAAAGCCAGAGCCAGTAACAAGACAGCCTTTAGAGAGCCGAACTTCAGGACCACCTTCTCCCGTGGTTCGAAAGGGGGACGTTTAAGTCCCTCCAAAACCACCGGCAGATCCCACGGTGGCACCAGTGGTCTGGACACTGGGAGGAGCCTACGTGCTCCCTTCATAATCCGGCGGATCAGCGGGTGCTGACTGGCCGACTTTTCCCCAAAGCCAACGTGACAGGCAGCGATCGCCGCCAAATACACTTTCACAGTGGAAAAGACTTTGTTTTTGTCAATCAGGTCCTGCAGAAATACAAAATCACTCCCACCAGGGACTGAAAAGGGATGTGGTCCCTCTGGAGGCACCACCCCTCAAATATCCTCCACCTAGAGCCATAAAGAGACCTAGTGGAGGGGGCTCGAGTACTCTGTATGGTGGAGATCACACTCTGTGATAATCCCACGCCTGACAGATTGAGCCACTCAGGGGCCAAGACCACAGCGCCAGACGATCTGGACACGGGTGGAAAACTGTGCCCCTCCCCTGGACAGCAGCTCCCTGCTCCCCACTCCTCGACCTGTTGTGGTCCAGAGCAGGCACTAGTCCTGCCAGCGTCCAGCGACTGGAATAAAGAAAATTTGCCTGCGGACAGTTAAGCTGGCAAAAAAAAAACATGAGATAGCTGAGAGGAGAAGAGGTGTTTGAATGGTGCACGTCTGTCCGCATCCTCCTTTTATAGGAGGTGGGTCTCCCCCAAGCGGATGGACGCGCTTCACCGGCCAATCAGGATTGGCAGATTGAAATAAATGCCTCTGAGGAATGTAGACAGAGGTTGAATCCCATAGTGAGACATCTCACAAAATTGTGAAATAGAAATAGCTCTGGTGTTAAACGTAGCTCTAAAGTTGTCTTCCTGCTCTAACACTCCTGAATGAAATGATCTATGTGCGTTTATCTGTGCAGAGATTAAACAGGAAGTAGCAGACACAGCTGAGGCACCACAGAGATGATTATTGAACAGTGTGTGGCTGTAAGTGAAGCTGACCTGTTGGTCCAGAACAGCAGCTCTGAGTGAGGCGTGGGATGTTTTCCTTCTAGAAAAGCCTCTGAAGAGTCTTTCCTCAGGACGGCACAGATCTGATGGCTCCACTCAATAACTGCTGACTCCATGGAGTGGACGATGCTCTGCTCCACCACCTCCTCCCTGAGGTCATGCATTAATCACAGTCGGGGTCAATTATAATTGTAATTGAATAATTGATAATTCATTACAATTATGACAATTATAAATGTAACTATACTTGAAAAAAATATGTCGCTGTTGTAAACATATTGAATTTTAATTAATTTGTCATTTTAATTACCTTTAAAATTATATAAAACATTTTCATTCAAAATTTAATTAAATGCTGAAATGGTGAATTATGAGTCACACGTACAAATTTTACAGCTGATTTAAAACATGGGTCAAACTGAGCCATTAGCATTAGAGATGCTAACAGAAAGCTAACACAAGAGGAAGGTTACGTTATTTATTAAAGGCTCAGTAACTGTAATCAAACTTTAGTAATTGAGAATGTAATTGTATTTGACTTTCAGGGGGAAAATTATATTGTAACTTAAAAAAACTGCTGGTCACATAATTGTAATCGTGTTGTAATTGAACATGGATAATTGAAAATGTAATAGAAATGTAATTGACCCCAAACCCTGGTATTGATAGAACATTTGAAAGTTAGGAAGACCACATGGTGTGTGTGTGTGTGTGTGTGTGTGTGTGTGTGTGTGTGTGTGTGTGTGTGTGTGTCTGTGTCTGTATGGGGGGTGGATCCATTCTAAATTAATGCGCACCAGTCCGATGAACGCGTAAACGAACGCGTACCCTGCAAGTTTGATCTACATTTTCTATAGACTTAGAATGGTTAGACGAGCACAATGCACAAGTCACATCTGCATGTGTGTATACAAACGTGTTAACATGTCTGCACGCCTACACCACACCTGGATGTACACCTAACAAACATAAATATATCAGTCACACGTAGACACAGGTGTGGTGTGTGTGAAGCTATAGTGATCATGTGACCTTCACTATGTAGCACCGTCTACGTGACATGTAAACACTTGGAAAATATATTAGGTGTGCAGGTATGCAAGTGTGTGTGTGTGTATATAACAGATCACCATTTAGTCTGGTTACAGTCTGTGTCACTACATCCGTCCATAGAGTGGTAGTGACTGTAGTGTTACGCTCTGAGTCAGATCATTGCTGTGATTGGACAGGATACAACACACACACACACACACACACACACACACACACACACACACACTTACTGACGTGTACATGCCTGGACATCTAATATAAGTGTTTACATGTCACGTGGATGGTGCTACATAGTGATGGTCACATGATCACTATAGCTTCACTCACACCTGTCACTACATCTAACTACTGACATTAGGTACGTTTAGTGAAAGTTAGACACGTACACGTGTGTTAGACTGGTGTGTATGAGTTTAGAATGGATCCACCCCCCATAGTGTGTGTGTGCCTGTGCATGTGTGTGCGTGTGTAGGTGTGTGTGTGCAGTCATGTGACCTGTGTCCAGTCTGCTCCAGGTTCTCTGCTCCTACAGGCAGAGGCAGTAATGTCCTCCCTTGGACACGCCCACACACCACAAACACTGTGGTCTTCAGGGCGTAGACGTGGCGTTTGACGTCCTGTGAAACCACCTGTGGCCACTGAGAGTGGTTAGAGCTGTTGGTGAGCAGCGGGACGACCACCTGGAGAAAGAAAGCACAGTTACTAATGTAACCATAGTAACCATGATCTAGATCAGTGGTTCATGAACATTGAAGAACAGTCATGTGGAGACAGGACCATCTATAAGGGGGAATAAAGGAGAGATTTTTGGGGTCCATCCATAAAGTCAGTAAAATGATGGTCTATTGTTCTATGAATCTGTGATAACCACATTTATTTATTCATCTGAATAATATCCACTGTTATCCAGGAACGTTTATTATTATTATTATAATCATCTTAAAGATGGAAATCATGGTTTTAATCACTAATAAAATTGATTCAGGTGAAAAGAGGTTAAAAGTGACAATAATGGGTCAATATATGTGACATTTGGTGTAAAAGTGGTAGAAAGTGTTTAAAAGTGCTGAACATGTCTGGAAAGTGGAAAAAATGTGTAGAAAAGTCATTAAAATGTGATGTAGAAGTGTCCGAAATGAGAGAAATGTAGCAAAAACACATTAAAAGGAGCAAAAATATGGCAATAAAAAGAGATGAAAATGTTAAAATTAGAGGTCGACTGATATATGGACTTTTCTTCAATATTGGCTATCGGCCAAATTTTTTTTAATTTATTTATTTCGGTTTTTTTTTTTGTTTAGCACTTCAGAGTAGCCATTATAGGGAAAAAAACATCCATTCGGACGCATGAATATACAACAAAGAAAGTAATAATAATAATAATAGCATGTGAGCGGTAGAAGCTAATAGGCTCACAAATAAAAAGCTGATATAATAAGATAAGGATATAATATAATAATGCCTGATCAAATATCCTATTATATCATTAATAGGATTAGGATATTTGTTTTACTTGGTTGTGTATGGGTATATTTAAAGTTCAATAATTGTTAAGAGTTCTATTAGTGTATTTAATTTATACATTTATATCATATGAGTGTTTCAATTGCCTCCAAAATCAGATATCAGCTGATTATTCTTTTAATCGCTATGTGCATTGGCCTTTGAAAATCCTGTATCGGTCTCTAGTTACAGTTTTTATGGATATCTTCCACACTAAAATTAATAGTCGTACACTATTAGTAAAACCTTACACTGAAGAAGTAAAACATCAGCCCATATTTGTACATCTATAAACACATTGTTAACCACACACTTGTTGCTAAACTCTACACAGTGATTTGTAAAACATTAAACACACTTAACATACATTACACACATAAATCTATCATGAAGTCACTTCCTTAAATACCAAAGCACTGACTGTCACATGACCACACCGTCCACCAATTGGTTCAACACAGTCATCAGGTGTGAAAACACTGGTTTGTTTAATTGTAGACACACTAATCAGGTGTGTAAGCCCTATAAAAAGCAGCAGGTGAGTTCATCGTCTTCAAACACAATGGAAAGAGTCAGAGAAAGAGTAAGACGAGGAGGAGGACGAGGAGAAAGAGGAGGACCAGGAGGAGAAAGAGGAATCAACAGAGGAAGAGAAGGAGGCCATGCTGGAGGTAGAGGAAGAGGAAGACAAGAAGGTTCTCAAAGAGGACCTAATCTGACCAATGAGATCAACACTGGTTGACCACGTTATCAACCACTGCCTGACGCTGAGGGAGGCTGGACTGTGAGTACAGTCACATCTAAGCTGATATACAGTAACAAGTGTGATAAGAACATTTCTACTGGAAAATAGGTTTTATAAAAATATCAAAAACATCTGCATGTTTCAGTAACTGCTTACAGTACTGTAATATATGCACTATCAGCACTTCTGTTACTGTTTCCTGTGAAATGACTTGTACTGTAAACTGTTCTTTTTTTTCTACATAGGATTGAGGGTCAGGAACGACAAGGGGGAGGGGCCTCCCATGTTCACAGAACAGCAAGAGAGGGAGATAGTAAACATGGTTTTAGCCAACAATGTAATAACACTCAATCAGCTCCAAGCTAACATTATCAATAACCATATTCAACAATGTCCATCAGGTCTGGACATCAACACTGACACGCATCATAAAAAAGAACCATATTCAAATGAAGATCATTTATCCAGTGCCTTTGGAGCACAATTCTGAAAGGATGAAACGACTGTAACATGATTATGTAGAGATATGTATTCACTTTAGCAGTGTGATCATGTTTACTGTCTCATAATCTTATACTGTAATATCTATACTAGATCTACACAGTGCCTGATACTGTTCTTCAGAGAGTTCTACAAATGGATGGAGAGGAGATCCAGCATGAGTTCATGTACGTAGATGAGGCTGAGTTCAACCTGACGAGAACACGAAGGAGGGTCAGAAACATCATTGGCCACAGGGCTATAGTCAATGTCCCAGGGCAACGTGGGGGTAATATAACACTCTGTGCAGCCATTACACAGAATGGGCTCCTCCACCACCATGCCCATATGGGCCGTACAACACAGCACTCATACTTACATTCTATAGCACAACATAACAGCATCAAATGGATCATATGCTATACATTGTTGTCTAGAACAATGTGTCTTTGCTCTGGTTCAGAACTGGTTTCAGCAACATCTACATTTCTTATATCTTCCACCATACTCTCCATTCCTCAACCCAAGAGAAGAGTTTTTCTCATCATGGAGGTGAAGGTATATGACCTCTGTTTCCAGTCTGAGGTACCCCTCATCCAATCCATGGAGGAGGCCTGGGACCAGATGGAGGTAGCAGCAATGTAAGGGTGGATTCATCATTCAACACGTTTCTTTCCGAGGTGTCTTGTTAATGACGACATTACCTGTGATGTAGATGAAATTCTCTGACCAGATCCAGTTACAGTAGTTGAAGAGACCATGTCTAGTTTGTTTTTGTCACATTTTGTCTCAGTATATGAATCTCCATGTCAACATTTTGGGCGTGTTGAGAAATAAATGAGTTTCTTCAGTCTGCAACGTTGGTCTTGTGTAGTGTTTGGTGAATTTACATTACTAGTACAGTGCCCGTCGGAAGTATGCATTCATGTGGGAGCATAAGCGGTATATTTGCGGGTGCAAAATGTGGGTGCAAGTTTCCTGGTTTAATTCTATGGAACATGTGGATGATAAATGTATTTATTTATTTTTTTACTCACTTTCATATTTTTTGTTTGTATTTTTCTGTAATGTATGTTTTTTGGAGTCATGTGTATTTTTGTATCTTTCTGTTTTTTGTTTTTTTTTGCCATTGTAGTGTGATTCAGAAGTTATTTTGTGTATTTTTGGTATAAATATTGTTTAGTTTTTTGTTTTATTTTACTCATTTAGTATATTTTTATTATAAATAATGCGTGTGTGTGTGTCTACATCCATCTAGTACAGTGCCCTTTGGAAGTATGCATTCATCTACTCCATGCACGCGCATCAGCCGCGCGTGTGTGTTTACATTGTAGCTGCTATCATCGTTGTTAGCACATAAAATAATATATAAATTAACACTCACCGTTGCGCAGAACAAACAATAATCATAGTGGACCATCCGCTCACAAAAACGTTACATTCCTCGGTCTGAAGAATCAGAATGTTTGTGATGTAATCGAATGAACCCGGAACCGGAAGTAGCACGCTCAATACCGCGCTCTAACCAGAGAGAGCCGTATTGATAAAATGAACGTTTTGACCGTTTAGCTACACTAAATGACTCCGGTATAAACTATCTTCTTCTCTCTCTCTGTGTTTACAGTCTGTCTGCTTGGCTGTGTGCGCAGTGATTGGCTCTGGCTGCACACGTGACTCTTGCTCGGGTGAGGAGCTGTGCAGTGAAATAGATATAGATGGTGCACTAGCGCCCCCTCACACCCTGAGGTCAAAAGCTGAATAGGTTTCATTTCGGTGCCGTCCAGAAGTGAAATTAAATTAAAATAAACATTTTGAAATGACCAAATTACTCCAAAATAACACATACACACACTCAGGGTATTTGGAACCTGTTGACAGAGTTTCAGGTCCAACTCGCGCCGCGTCTGGGGAGATATTTGCTCCACACACACATCCACACAGACCTCCCGTGCTTTTATAGGTAGATACAGTATTAGTACTTTGTTGATAGTAGCCTACTGTAATCATAGGGAAGTAGAAGTGCTAAAAGTGTTTTAGGTTTATCACAGCAGACTGTAACTCATGTAAACAGAGTACAGTAATGTGAAACGTGTGTTTCATATGGTAACAAAGTGTGGTTTTTAAAAAGAAGTTTATAGTTTTTACAAGTGTTTAATTATCAAATGATCTGTAGTGTTTTGCTAATTGTGTGTAGTGTTTTGAAAACACGGGCCCTGTTTAGAAAATCGTGCTTAACTAATCCAAAAAAACTGTAAAATATGATGAGTTTGGTGTAGTTGTAGAAAAAAAGCAGAAAAATAAACAAACATTGTTTAGAAAATATGCTTAGTTTCTTGATCCCAAACGTAAAGAGTGTTAAATTACAAAGAACAGAGGTCAAAGCAGCAGTGCCATTATTCAATATATTTAGTTTTTATTATCAATAATATTACTGTAAACAGGTTGAAAATGGCTCAAAGGTCTCGGTTTAAGGGGGAAAATTATTAAAAAAAAAGTGTGACACCATCTAATGTACTGGTATGACCAGTGACCCTGCAGGTTAAAGAAATACTGCGTAAAAAAATTCATCTATTCATTATTATTATGAATTTTATATTAAGCACATTGAGATGACTTTGTTGTAATTTGTGCTATATAAATAAAGTTGATTTGATATGTTTAATGCATGTTTAGAGATGATTTTGTCTATTTATGTGAACTTATTAATGTATTGTATTCTCCTGCATGCCCCGCCTACTTCTAATACAGCTCAATCTCATAAAAGTCATTATGTCATTTGAACAGATTTTCAGGCCATTTCACACACTTTATATATGATAATAATATATATTCATGTAGGTTTGAAGGAAAAACACCTAAAAAACTACAAATGTTGAACATGAGAAAATGTTATATTATATATTTATATATATTTATATTTAATAAATATGTTTTTAGAAAATAAATGTTTTTCTGATGCAATGGTTTTTATATTTTTTATGTAACGAGTTAGAAATAAATGAAGAAAAATAGTTTTATATCCCAATAAAGTGTAACATTTATACTATAAACGAAAACAGATCAGATTGTTTCTTACATTCCCACATACAGTTATGAACAAATGAAAATAGTGATAAAAACTATATGTTTATATAGTTTACTGAAGACCCAAACATGTTCCAGACCCAAACACACACTGACTGTGTGACTATTTAGAGGAGCTGACATGTCCACCAGATAGGATGTATAGCAGATCTATTTCTGTAGGTGGAGCTTATTACTGTACCATATTTACCTTTATATGTGATGGACTTACAGATATATTGGAAGATGAACATGGAAGAATAATAAGGACACACCCCCCCACCACCACCACACCCCCACATTTCTACACTCAACCATTACTGAGTAAATTGTGAATGAAATGACCAGACAACAATTAAATGTATCACATCATAGTGACCAATCAGATTAAACATAATGTATCACATCATAGGGACCAATCAGATTAAACATAATGTATCACATCATAGTGACCAATCAGATTAAACATAATGTATCACATCATAGGGACCAATCAGATTAAATGTAATGTATCACATCATAGTGACCAATCAGATTAAACATAATGTATCACATCATAGTGACCAATCAGATTAAACATAATGTATCTATACTTAGAGCCTGATCATTTATTTATTTTATTTCTTAAATAATTGTACATTTTGTCAAACCTTTGATGAATAAAATAAGTTCTAATTATGATAGATTGTGTTTCTTCCTTTTTAAGTTTCTACATGAGATGTTTACTGTATGTAAGGGACACGTACCAAGATTTATTACCAACAATAAACTAAAGTAACTTTTACTATTAGTACTATTTAATTCAGCTACTTTTTACTTGTAGTTGTGTAAAATTTCAGTTAAGTAACAGTATTTTTCCCTGAGTAGATAAATGAGAACTATTTATGCCTCTGGTTATTTATTGGAATGATCCATAAATGAAATAGTGATGAAATGATTGATTAGATCAGTTTGAGTTCATTCTCTACAGCACGGCTCACCAACCTTTATTATAATATAATATAATATGTTATAGTCTGAAGGGCTACCAGTTCTTAAATACTACATGTTCATGTTTTCACTGTAATTAAAGGCTGAGATAATAAGATAACTGTAACTTAATAAGGTAAGAAATGTTGAGCTTTTAACATGAAACACTTTATTTTTCCTCATTTTTATGTTTCATTTTTTTATACATTTCATAGAAAATCCATCTTGCATTTTTAAAAATCCATCATTATCATATTATATATACATACACTAGATCTGCAACACTTAAAAACATTTGTCTTAATGTTTCAGTGAAAATAAACTTTTAAATATGATTAATTTAAAACTAAAACTGTAGTATTATCTACATCTTATCTTTGTCAGTTTAAATCGTGGAAGATAAATCAGATTATAGATGGAGCTCATTGGTGACTAGAGCTGCTGAGGGCCCCTCTCATGGTCCATGCAGGCCACATGGGGCCCGCGGGCCCCGTGTTGATGACCATGCTCTAAAGTTTGATCATTTTCTGAATGTTTGAGTGAAGCATCAGCACATGGTTTATTAATTTACCTCTTCAACCAGAGCAGAGAAGTGCTGCAGCGGGTCGGGGGCCAGATGTCCGTACACCAGGCTCTGCTCCAGGGGCCCCGGGCCCCGTTTCATCAGGTACACCGCCCTGTTGGTGGTAGAGGCCCCGGTAGAGGAGCACTGCAGCACTCCTCCTCCACTCACCGACACCACCATCGTCCTGTGCTCGGCCCGGGTCACAAAGTCCCGCAGCACTTGCAGGTTCTCCTCAGCGCTCACACACTGGACCCACCGATCAGACCTCAGGTTGAGGACCCTCAGCACCAGCCCTCCAATCAGCTCCAGCTGGTGGTCCTCAGAGACACGTGACTCCTCCATGATCAGCGCACTGATTACTGTTGTCCCCGTCTCCATGGTAACCACTGTTTGCATCACTGACCAGGCTGTTGCTGAGGTGTGTGTGTGTGTGTGTGTGTGTGTGTGTGTGTGTGTCTGTGTGTGTGTGTGTGTGTGTGTGTGTGTGTGTGTGTGTGTGTGTGTGTGTGTGTGTGTGTGTGTGTGTGCGTGTGTAACTAAGTAACAAAGTAACTAAATACAAATACTTTGTAATTGTACTTCAGTAGTTTGTATCTTTACTTTTTCTTATATTTTAAAAATGAGTTTGTTACTTTTATGACGTTCAAAGATGACGTCATCACGTAAAAAGACTGGGTTTTATTGATTATTTGCAGCTGTTATTTACACATTGTATTTATAATGAGTGTCCAAATGTAACATATTTAACTTTTTTCCATGAATCAAAAATAAAAGATATAGAAATGTCTGATTTAACATTTAAGAGACATTTGTTTTATTTTTTACTTAAATACATTTAGTAACATTTACTTTTACTCAAGTAAGGGAGCAACTTTATTACTTCAAGTATTTGTACTTTTACTTACTGAAGACGAGTACTTTTACCACCTCTACCTATAGGACCTGACTTTACCTGCTCCACATGTGTCAAACTCATGGTCCGGGGTCTAAATCCAGCCTTTTAATAATAATACTAATGATAATAATACATTTTATTTGTATAGTGTTTTTACAGCTGCTCAAAGACACTTTACAGAGATAAACAATAAGTAAAAATACAAAGGCATCGACTTAAGTAAAAAACAGTGTAATAAACAATAGGTAGACTACAAGATAAAATGACTATATATTAAAATGTCTATACATTAAAATGACTATACATTAAAATGACTATATATTAAAATGACTATACATTAAAATGACTATATATTAAAATGACTATACATTAAAATGACTATATATTAAAATGACTATATATTAAAATGACTATATATTAAAATGACTATATATTAAAATGACTATACATTAAAATGACTATATATTAAAATGACTATATATTAAAATGACTATACATTAAAATGACTATATATTAAAATGACTATATATTAAAATGACTATATATTAAAATGACTATATATTAAAATGACTATATATTAAAATGACTATACATTAAAATGACTATATATTAAAATGACTATATATTAAAATGACTATATATTAAAATGACTATACATTAAAATGACTATACATTAAAATGACTATATATTAAAATGACTATACATTAAAATGACTATACATTAAAATGACTATATATTAAAATGACTATACATTAAAATGACTATACATTAAAATGACCATACATTAAAATGACTATATATTAAAATGACTATACATTAAAATGACTATACATTAAAATGACTATATATTAAAATGACTATACATTAAAATGACTATATATTAAAATGACTATACATTAAAATGACTATACATTAAAATGACTATATATTAAAATGACTATACATTAAAATGACTATACATTAAAATGACTATACATTAAAATGACTATATATTAAAATGACTATATATTAAAATGACTATACATTAAAATGACTATATATTAAAATGACTATACATTAAAATGACTATACATTAAAATGACTATATATTAAAATGACTATACATTAAAATGACTATACATTAAAATGACTATATATTAAAATGACTATATATTAAAATGACTATACATTAAAATGACTATATATTAAAATGATATTTTGAGGGCGTGAGTTCCACTTGGTCCCACAGGAGAAAGTAAAAATGATCAGAAAACATGAATCATTGTGTAAACAAAACTCACAGTTTTCCTGGTACTTATATCACATGATTTATCAATGTTTATTGTTAAACAATTGGAAAAAACTGAACATTCTTTCAAAATCCTTTAATTTTCCTCAAATTATGACATAATGTTTCACTTCAATAAAATTGTCACAAAATCTAGGAAAGTTGAAGTGTAGATCCTTATGGGACTGATATCTGTCACTTATTACTTGGATATTGTCAGTTTTTTACATATTTAGTATTTTATGTAAAAGTGTAAACTATAGGGAACAATTATATTTTATGTCCAGCATAAAATCTGTGGCCCATTTCAGATCAAACTGCTCCATATTTGGCCCCTGAACTAAAATGAGTTCCTCAGCCCTGATCTACTGTATTAATGCTAACAACAACAATAAGCATTGTTCTATTGTTCTATTGTGTTTAAATGAGTTAAAGGTGTCACTGAAACTCTGTCTTCAGTGGCTCATGTGTGGAAACTGATGAATACAACAATCATTGTTCAGGGTCACTCTGAGGTAAAAGGTCAAATGTATTAAAATAAATAAATAAAGAATATAAAAGCAGATCCCTATACTTTATTATCAGGTCTTCAGATTCTCGTCGAGTGTGAAAGTGTTTCCTTAGAGTTTAAGGACATCCCACGCACTTCAGTTCAAAAACATTTGGAACTGAATTTATTGACCAATTGTTCCATAATCTCACCAGAAATGTTTCACAGTGTAGGGGTCACGCACCGCACACACACACACACACACACACACACACACACACACACACACACACACACACACACACACACACACACACACACACACACACACACACTAGAGCTTTAATCAGGCTGAAAAAATAAGACCTGACCAGAGAGAACACGACCTGAACGTGTCCGTAGAAACATGAGGAGCAGCTCCATGTGCTGCTACATGCTACGTCTGGTTGAAGCTACACTGTTTATATTGGACAGTGCACACAGGCATCATCAGGGGCAGCTGCAGGGGTCCTCAAGTAAAGACAGGAGCATCCAAGCAGATTGCCTGTCTTAAATAGATGGTGAGGCTGATGAATGTGTTTCTGGGTTATTCAGATTAAAAACAGTTAAAATAACCTGTGCACGCCTGGAAGTCCCTTTGTGTTCAAGTGTGCAACAGTTATTACGACGATACCGATTAAAAAAAAAGGAAAAAACTACAGAAAATCGCCCCACGTTGCTGAAAACTGAACGTAGGGGGCGCCATCGCTCCGTAGGGAACTAAAATAACAACGTCGGGGGTCCTGTCAGCGCCCAATCTTTTCAAGGGTCCAATAGTTTCAACGCATGATTGAAACACGTCTCCATATGTTCGGCCTATTTTACGGTAGTTCATGTACTATTTAAAAGGTTGAAATTCTGCTATTTAAAAATAATTAGAAATGTATGTTTTATAGAAATAGATCTGCTATACATCCTGTCTAGTGGACATGTCAGCTCCTCTAAATAGTCAGTGTGTGTTTGGGTCTGGAACATGTTCAGTAAACTACTTAGCATATGTCTCAGCTCCCTGTAATGTGATCAGCTTAGAGCTATGAACATAGAACAGGGCTGTTAGGGTGAAATTGGTCAGGGGGGACGATTTGTTTCAAGTGAGACCTCAGGGGCCGAATTCCACTTTCAGCCTGAAAGACCAAACGCTGACTCAACACATGGCTATGATGCTTGAAATTATTCATAAAGATCTACACATTAAAAATAAATATCATTAGCACCACAATAGCCTCACAATGAGATCTATAATTACATATCAGCCTAAAGCACGTTACCCTCTGAACACGTAACTGTCAACAAAATAGATTAAACACATTTGTAAATTATTTTGATCATTTTTATTGAAGGCTTGTATAATTAGGCCAATTAAAAGAAGGCCAGGCCCAGTAGGCCTAAACAAGTCACAGAAAGTCATCCAACAATAGGTCACATGACTGAATATCCAGTAAGAATTAATAAAACTAAAAGGTTCTTGAAAAATTAGCCAAATACGACCCTATCTTAAAACATGACATTGGCTCAATAACAGATGGTACATTAACTTTGCTAGTCATCACCAGTAAACTCCACCCACATTTCCACACACCCATGCCTATAGCACTAGACTACTGTACAGCCTACATCAGTTAACCCCACCCCTTTTAGTCCCTCCCACCCATAACACACAGGATTATGTTAAATGTGGAGACAAACCTTCTTCAGATACATGTTCTCTGATAAAAAAGAGAACACTGGATGCCTCTATACTGGCTAACTATAGACCAATCAGCAACCTTCCATTCATGGCCAACATCATTGAGAAGGTGGTCTTCAACCAACTGAGTCAATTCTTAACATTCAACAAAATATTTGATAAATTTCAGTCAGGTTTTGGTTCTCATCACAGCACAGAAACTGATCTGATCAAAGTGATCAATGACATAAGGTTGAACACTGATTCAGGAAAAGTATCTGTTCTCATTCTATTGGATCTAAGTCTACATTTGACACTGTAGATCATACAATGTTGTTGCACAGATTGTAAACATGGGTTGGACTAAATGTTAAAGTAATGGTTTAAGTTCTACTTGGAGGATCAAAGTTATTTTGTAAACATAGTAAACTTTGAAACTGACAGATTACCAATGTCCTGTGGGGTTCCTCAGGGCTCTGTTCTTGGACCTCTTCTGTTTAACCTTTATATGCTTCCTTTAGGACACATTTTACACAACTGTAAGGTTGATTATCAGAGCTACGCAGATGACACACAACTATATCTATCACTGAACCCAGATGACTATGGTCCCATTGAGGTGTTGTGTGACTGCTTAGAAAAAGTAAACTGATGGATGAGTGAAAACTTCCTTCAACTAAACCATGACAAGATGGAGGTGATTGTCTTTGGTAACAAGGAAAAGAGGACTGCTGTCAGCAAGTATCTGAGTCTGGATCTTTAGAAGATAAAGACCAAGTCAAAAACCTTGGTGTTCTGATTGACTCAGATCTGACATTCAGCATCAGATCAAATCTATCACAAAAACATCTTCTACCACCTAAAGAACATCTCCAGAGTGAAAGGTTTAATGACTCAGAAAGATCAGGAGAAACTGGTCCATGCTTTTATCTCCAGCAGACTGGACTATTGTAATGGTCTTCATCAAACATCTACAGCTGGTTCAGAACGCTGCAGCTCAGGTCTGAACCAGAACAAAGAGGTCAGAACACATTACACTGGCTCCCAGTCAGCCTCAGAGGAGACTGTAAAGTTCTGCTGCTGGTTATAAATGTGTGAATGGGTTTGGTCCAGAATACATCAGTGAGATGTTAGTCAGGTATGAACCCAGCAGGTCTCTGAGATCTATGGACACAGGTCAGATAGTGGAGCCCAGAGCTCACAGTAACCATGGTGATGCTGTGTTTAGTTGTTATGCTGCAAAGAAGTGGAACAAACTGCAGCAGAGCTGAAGTCAGCATCACATGTGAACATTTTTTTATCTATATATACTTTTTATTTACAATTTTATGTTACATGGACAACAAAGAGAAAGAAAAACAAAGAACACACACACAAAAAAATAATAAATAAATAAATGAAAAAAGTAAAATGAGGGGGTAGTGCTCCTTGTGAATATTCAGTCCTTTATCCTGTAATAAATCCATTTTGTCCAGCGTTTCCCAAAATGTCTCAACTGGGTTCTCAGGTAATGAGTTCATTTCTCCATTACGTATATTTCCTCCAGTGTATTTGTCCATTGAGTCACTGTTGGGTCAACTTTCATCCAGTTTTTTGTGATTCTCTTTCTCGCTGATTGTCATTATTTTAAAAAGATAAATATCACTTTTGGAGATGACTTCAACTGGTACAAGACCAAAGTAAACAACAGGGTCCACAGGTATAGTACAACACAGAACATCTCCCATTACTTGTATGACCTCCCTCCAAAAGGATTGTATTTTTGGTCATAACCAGAAGATGTGTGAGTGATCAGCATCCGCCTGCCCACAGCCCCTCCGGCACCGCCCCTCCGGCACAGCCCCTCCTGCACAGCCCCTCCGGCACCGCCCCTCCGGCACAGCCCCTCCTGCACAGCCCCTCCGGCACCGCCCCTCCTGCACAGGTGTTATAAAGAAACGTACCAAGCCAAAGTCCCGCCCTCTCCTTGAGCTGGTGGAGGTGTGCTGCACATGCCAAACCACTCCTCCTCAGATATCGTCATATTTAACTCCCTTTCACACTTTAGTTTTATATAAAAAGTGTTGGTTCCATTTTGTTTTAGACTTTTATACAGTTGTGAGACCACCTTAGAGGGAGTGTTTGTATGATTTTATTATGATTTCTACTCAATCGTTTCCTGCTGACAGTTCTTTTCTGATTTCAGTGTCAAAAAAGTTCCTTATCTGTAGATATTTATAGAAATGTCCATTTACCAAATCAAATTCTTTTTTAAGTTTGTCAAATGATTTGAATGTTTTAGATGTTCTATCTTCCATCATTGTGCATAACGCAGTCGTCCCTTTATCTCCATTTATTCAAAGTGTCTATTATATTTTCTCCTTATCATATTCCATAGTTTGAGTGTGTGTTCTATGATACCATTAGCACCTATTCATTTGATTTATGTCTCACCTGTCAGGGTTTGTGTTTGGCCTGTGTTTAATCAGGTACCAGTAAACAATGTATCTCATCTGAGCAGCTAAATAATCATACTTCTTCAGGTTTGGAGGTGCCAGTCGCCCCATCTTTGTTCAGATGTAACGTCTTAAAATTAACCCTTGGTTTCTTTCTTGCCCAATTTTGAAATTTGTTTATTCCAGGCTAAAAATTGAGATTCTAGTATCTTGATTGGTAATGCTGAAAAAAGAAACTGTAACCATGGCAACGCATTGATTTTTATAGTTTCAGTTCTAGCACTGAGTCTAATAATAGTGCTGTCCTTTGTGATCAATCATTGTGTATTTTGTCATTTAATTTAGTGTAGTTTGTTTGTGTCTTGTGTAATCCAAGTTCCCAGATAATAAATTGAGTTTGTTTCTTTTTTCAGTCTGTATTTGTGTTTTAGAGATATTTAGAGAATAACCTGAGAGAGAGTCACAATCATTGAACGTTTCCATCACTTTAGGGAGCGTCTCATTAGGGTTTTAGAGGTAGAACATTACGTCATCAGCAAAAAGTCCGATGTTGTGTTCCTCTTTTGATTCCACTGATATCTTTATGTTGTCTAATGGCCTAGGACAGGGGCTCTGTGAATATTGTGAAAAGAGTCGGCCTTAAGCAACTTTATTGAAGGTTTTATCAGCGTCTAGACTCATCACTGCTGCATTGTTTAGTTCTTTGTTAATATGTTCTATTATATTTAGAGTTCGTCTTATATTATCTTGAGTTTGACGCCCTTTAATAAAGCCTGCCTGGTCTTTGTCTATTAAATCAGGTAGAAAGTGTTGATGTAAATATTTGATAGTCAACATTCAACATTGATATTGGGCGGAAAGATTCACAGTGTTCCTGATCTTTGCCGTCCCTGGGAATAACAATGTAAACATTTTTAAATCAAAGTTAAAGACACTTTTTTTCTCTACTGTGTATGATTGACAGATAGATTTATGGTCATGTTGTTGTTGATGTTCGATGATGATTTTAAATGTTTTTATTGATCTGTTGAATGTTTGATCATGTAAAACACGTTGAGTTGTCTTGTGTATGAAATCCGTTATACAAATAAATTTGCCTTGCTTTACATTTTACTTGTGGAAGCCAGACTTTTAACTTTCACCAGCTTAGTTTAGCTTAGCTAAGCTTAGCTTAGTTTAGCTTAGCTTAGCTTAGCTTAGCTGAGTCAGCATCAACAACAGAACAACTGATGGATTCCACCAAAAATAAAGGTCCATATTCTGCTATTTTTCATCATTTCCATTTGTTCTAAGAATCCAACAACATATAATTTCAGCTTTATTTTCCCAAACTCATCTGTGACTCATCACTAATGATTATCACAAAACAAATCTCCAAAGATTGTATTTCAAGAAGTTGGAAGGAATATAAAGCCTGACATAAAACACAAAACAACTCCTAAAACACACACATCAACAGAGAAATGCACAAAATACACAAAAACACAAACAATTCCAAAAATATACACAAAATGAAAACAAAGACAAACACAACAACCACATAAACTAACACAATGAGCACAAAAACACACAAACAACACATTACAGAAAAGCTTTCAAAAAGGCAGAAAATACAAAGAACACAAAAATAACATAAACACACATTCTGAATCCAAAAACACACAAAATGACAAAACAAAACCACTAAAAACAGTCCAAACCATTTTTATTAAAGCTCAGATCATTCATTATTATCAATTATTCTAATGCTAACATACATGTTGATAATGGATCAATACAATCCTGTTTTGTGCTCATCCTGTTCTACAGAATGACCACTAGGTGGGGCTGTGCTTTCACTTTATTTATTTAAAATGATTACACGTTATATCGTAGAGTATTTTAATCTTTCTGCTGTTTGATTGATTGATTGATTGATTGATTGATTGATTGATTGATTGATTGATTGATTGATTGACAATAAAGCTTTTATTCTATTGTTGAGTATTTTTCTGTTTAAGGTTAAATGTGGTTAATAATAATAAGTTTTCCTCATAGCAACTGTTGCTGAGTGTGTTTGAATAGATCACGTGTCTCACTAATATCTAACATTACACAATTCTGAGAAAAGTGAAAACGTAAAAGTGTAATAACTTAGAATAAGAGTTATAAAGACAATACAGAGCAGAATGTCCAGGAATGATCCACACATTATGATATCTTACTAGTTATTGCTATACAGAATAAAACAACAATGATTTTATAATATTCCTTATCTAAATAATCATTTTATTCATTTAATGCTTAATATTAAAGTAATTCGATCCGTCATCAGCAGAGCTCTATAAAGAGAGAGAGTTGTGACAACGGAAGTCCAAAATGTTTGACCGTCACGTGATTCATGTAAGCCTGAATTTGTTCCCGGAAGTTAGTGGTGGTCATTCAAATCCATTGATTCCTAGTGACGTCACTGGGATTTTAGGTTATTTGTCATCAATCACTGCATTGATTGACAATATTTATACAGTACATCGTCATATGTATGTGTATATACAATATATGTTTATGTAGTTTCATAAATATTTTTTCCTAACATAAATTTGTATTAATAATTAGTGTAAACAGCTTACCTGCTTTTTGACATAGTTAAGGCCAACATTAATTTGGTTAAAAATGTATTTATGTGTTAATGTGTATTATATACAGGATGTAAAAAAAATAAAATAAAAAAAAATGTCATTAAAAAACACCACATCCAGACAGGACACAAAACATATTTATTATGTTCATATATATATAGACATTAGATTTTTTACTATGCACTTATTATGTACCAAGAATGAAATGAAAATGAAAATACAAAACATTTAAATTTAAATGTACTAGTTTAGTGGAGGATAATCCACTAACATGCCTTAATGGATTTAGATATGCTGATAATAATGATAATAATATTTTACTGGTCAATAGTGCATCACAAACCGTCTAATCAGCTCTAACTCCATTGGCTACAATAATAAACTCATCACTTCCTGGAACTATTGAGGCTCCATGAGCCGCCATTGTTGTAAAACACTGACCCATTGGAGTCACGGTCTCTGTATACGTCACTGGTCATCAGGAATTCTATACGTCATCACGTGTTGCGTTCCGTTGTCCTGGCAACGCCAAACTTTGAATAGAACCGTAACTTAGAACTGGAATTCTAATTCGGTTTGAACCTGAACTGGAGACAAGTTGTTTAAACCTGAATCTTAAAAACGACTAAACTATTAGTAACTAATTAACTATTAATTCACTAATTAACTATTAATTCACTAATTAACTATTAATTCACTAACATGGACGACAGCGGTTCAGAGGATGAACAGATCACTGTAGGGGTGAGTAGTTTCTTTCATTTATTACCATGACGAGCTAACGATACGATACGATACAAATAGAATAAGTTCCTTCAGTAATAAGACAATGTTTTTAAACCAGCAAATTACACATCTTTTATATATTTAATGAACTTATAGATTACTGGTACATAAGTTAAATCTGTTACTTTTGACCACATTTAGCCCTCATTATTGATCAAATATGTAAATAAAATGTACCAAGAAAAAAAATAACAGTGCAAATGCTGAATTAAACCCAGAGCAGCTTTGAGTTTAAAATTTAAAAAATATTAACCATAAAACTAAGGGACTTGCTTAACATGTAGCATTGTTCTAACGTTGTGTCGTCATGCTTAAATGTAGAAAGTACAGATATTAAAAAAAAGTATGAAGTAAAAGTAAAAAGTTGCCAAAAAAATAAAAACTACTGCGACCGTGGCTCAGGTAGTAGAGGGTCGTCTTCTGATCGAGAGGTTGGGGGTTCAATCCCAGTACCTGACTATGTGTCGAAGTGTCGTTGGGCAAGACACTGAACCCTAAGTTGCTCCCAGTGGTCGACTAGCGCCTTGCATGTCAGTCCTGTCCCACTGGTGAATGAGCTGATATGTAAAGCTTTGAGACTGTTACAGTGGTGATAAAGCTCTATATAAAACATGTCTATTTACTATTTACTGAAGTACAGTAATGAAGTATTTGTGGTTTGTTACTTGTCAACTCTGTATGTGTTTATAATATATATATATATGTGTGTGTGTGTGTGTGTGTGTAGCACTATGAAGGAGGAAGGAATGAAGGTGGACAGAGACATGGAATGGGTAAAGCTCAGCTTCCCAACGGAGACTCTTATTCTGGAGAATATGAGAACGGAAAGAGACACGGAAAGGTAGGAATATCTTATTATTATTATTATTATTATTATTACTATATTATTATTATTATTATTATTATTATTATTATTATTATTATTACTATATTATTATTATTGTTGTTATTATTATCATTATTATTACTATATTATTATTATTAATATTGTTATTATTATATTATTATTATTATTATTATTATTATTTTCATTTTCATTTTCATTATTATTATTACTATATTATTATTATTATTATTATTATTATTATTATTATTGTTATTATTACTATATTATTATTATTGTTGTTATTATTATTATTATCATTATTATTACTATATTATTATTATTATTATTAATATTGTTATTATTATATTATTATTATTATTATTATTATTTTCATTTTCATTATTATTATTACTGTATTGTTATTATTATTATTATGCTCCATAAACACCTGAAACATTTAATTAAGTGATTTGGAAAAACAGAAAATAATAACAAACATGCACAAAATAAGAGAGAAAAATATACTGAATAATGACAAATTATATATATATACATATATACTGTATATATTTATGTATATACACACATATATATATATATAGATATATAGATATATATACATCAGAGAACAGAAAAAACTGCTGAATGAGAGAAATATCTAGAAAAACTCAATGCTATAGTTGTTTTGAGTGTTAATGCTCCGATTGGTCATTATTCCTAAAGTAAACATCTTATGAATCCTATATTTTCTATTTTATTTATATTCTAGTGTAGCTATTATGGGTGTACATTGTCATGAATCTGACAATACGATACAATTCACAATGTATCCTGATACAAAACAATACCATATATATAATCGCAATATCAATAATGACAATTTCCACTTTACAAGTACAGAATTGTATGTAATACAAGTTATTTATTTATAACTTGTGAGAATGAGTAAATAGTAAAATAGTAGAATGTTTATCAAACGGTCAAATCACATTTTTCAAAAATGTTTAACTTTTGTTTGTACAACCGATTCTGAATTTATGTTTTTAAATTCTTTAATAAAATCTACTAAAGTGTATAGTATGTTTTATTAAAGTCATTGAGGAGTGACGTAGTTTAACAAGGTCTGATGGTGCGTTCACTGACACCTGGTTACCAGGAGTTTACGTGCTATGCTAATGTTAGCAACATTACATTTTTTTTTACATTAGAAAGGCATTCATTGTGTTTTGTATTATTTTTTAATTCCAAGGCTGGAAAAAAGCATGAATAGAAATATACATGGAGGTGGTAGTGATATAATATAATTAGAATAATATATATATTATCATTTAATATGTTCTTTAAACACATCTACAGGTAAAATAGACTAAACTCATTCAGGATGATTTAATCCTTCATTTCTTTTCACTCCAACAGGGGACGTATCGCTTTAAGGATGGAGCTCGATATGATGGACAGTATCAGCAGAACAAGAAGCACGGCCAGGGAACCTTTTACTATCCAGATGGATCCAAGTATGAAGGTATTTCATGTATTTACTTCCATATATCTGTGTTTGATTAGGTACAGTAAGTACAGCTGATACATGAGAGAGAAAGAGAAATGTTAATCATATCAATAATAAAATGACTTTTTCTCCTGTTTTATTAGTAGAGGCAGAAGCAACTGTGGCCTCAGTTTCATTTTGTGGGTCCTCCAATGTAAACCCACAAAATGACTCTATAAACACAAGAATATTCAAAAATGAGAGAAAAATACATGAAATGATGATAAAGGTTCACAAATGAAAACATTAACAACAAAAAGCCACAAAATGACTAAAAAATTACATAAAACATCAACAAAAAGTTACAAATCAAACACTAAAGCCTGTTTTCTCTGTATCAGTGCTCTGATTGGCCCTCATTCTAAATGCTGTGTTGATCATGTGACCTTGAGATCAGACGATCACATTTTTGTAGTATTTTGTGTTTTAATGAGGAGGATGTGGTGTGTGTGTGTGTGTGTGTGTGTGTGTGTGTGTGTGTGTGTGTAGGGTCGTGGGTGGAGGACTTGAGGGAGGGGCAGGGTGTGTACACCTACCCTAATGGAGACACCTATGATGGAGAGTGGTTGGACAACATCAGGTGAAGCTCTGCAGATGAAATAGATTTGACTCAGACACTGAATGTGTGTGTGTGTGTGCGTGTGTGTGTGTGTGTGCGTGTGTGTGCGTGTGTGTGCGTGTGTGTGTGCGTGTGTGTGTGCGTGTGTGTGTGCGTGTGTGTGCGCGTGTGTGTGTGCGTGTGTGTGTGTGCGTGTCATGTTCTAAGGTCATAAAAGCTACAAGCTCATTTTAAATGTAAGGAGTAGAAAGTACAGACATTGTTTAAAAAAGTAAGGAGTAAAAGTAAAAAGTTGCCAAAAAAAACCAAAACTCAAGCAAAGTACAGATGCTAGAAAAAACTACTTACTTTACGTACAGTAAAGAAGTATTTGTGGGTTGTCACTTGTCACCTCTGTACGTGTTTATAATATATCTGTGTGTGTGTGTATTTCAGACATGGGCGTGGCACCTACCACTATCTCCACATGGAATCCAAGTATGTCGGCATGTGGGTCAAAGGTCACATGGAAACATCTGGAGAGTACATCTACTCCAATTACAAGTACAAGGGAAACTTCCTTCATAATGTGGTGAGTTCACATCCAGTCGTTGGCATGACAGAGAAAATCTATTATCAGTTACTATTATCAGTACTATCAGTTATTGAGATGAATATTTAGTAAACATCATGAATGAATCGTGACAAAAACTATTTCATGATATTTACATTTTGTAGATGTAACTGTAAAACTGAATTAGTTGGTCATTGAAATGATTTAATTTTTCCTTCTGTGAGTGTTCTGAAACAGAAGTTCTCAACCATGGGGTCAGCACCCCATTTGGGGTCGCGAGACACTGGGAGGGGGTCGTCAGATGCCTTCAAGAAACTAAGAATATTTTGTGAACATTTTGAGCCCATTTTTGCATATTTTTACCGTTTTTCTGCCACTACACTGAACTTGGAATATTTGCACCTAAATTTCACCACTTTTTTTGCTACATTACTCCCATTCTGCCAATTTCAATGCCTTTCTTGCACTTTCCAGACATGTTCAGCACTTTTAAACCATTTCCACCACTTTTACACCTAATGTCACATGTGTTGACCCAATATTGTCACTTTTAACCTCTTTTCACCAGATTTCATGATTATTTTTGGAAATGTATCCACATTCACGATTTGTCATGCCCATTATTTACCAGTTTAAACTAATTGTTCCTACTTTTTAAATTACATTACCCCTCCCACTTTCAAGCCAATAGTGACACTTTGAACCCTTTTTACCACTTTTTCTGTCTGTTTTTGTCTGCTCTAATTTGCAACTTTTAACCAATTTCTATGGTTTTTAAAATCCCATTTCACCACCTTTTTTTTACTATTTTATTCCCACCACATCACTGTTCTTCAATGCTCATGTCTGTTTTCAAAGAACCTTCAGCTACAGTGGGGGTCCCTGCTCTCTGGGACCTTTATTTTGGGGGTAGCGGACTGAAAAGGTTGAGAACCAATGAGAACAGGTCTGATATGACCCCCAGGCCTCGGGTTTAACACCTGATGTTTTCTGTCTTGCTAGAAGAATCAGAACATCTCTAACAATTAAACGTTTCCATTCTCATCACTTCCTCAACAGGACGTACAGAACCTGATGTTCTTCTTTTGATCCTACTTTAGTTAAAATGACATAGTCATCCACTGCCTTTGATCTTGTGTTACAGCCCACGGGTGACGGGAAGTTTGTGTTTGACATCGGCTGTGAGCTGCTTGGAGAATATCAAGCCACCAACAAGGTAGTGCATTTCATCTGTTTAAACACTTGATCCATACAGTATGTAGCTACAGCTAGCTAAACTAAACCTACTGTATGAAATAATTATGATGACCACACACAGCTAAGTTCTTTAAATGAGTTTAGTTGTAAATGATCCGTTACCATGGCAGCGACTCAGTGCTTTAGCAGAAAAATCTAACACACATCCACAATTTTACAATTTACACACAGATATGGGCAACAGGCGGTCTGAGGGCCAAATATGGCCATCAGTCTAACTTTGTGCAGTCTCCAAAACACACAAAATGGCAAAAATACACAAAAATGACTCCAAAAACACTATATGACAACAAAATGCACAAAATTACTAGCTTTAAAGTGTTTAGAGTAACGCTGCTATTACAATAGAATGTTTCTATTGGTTGAGAGTAGATCAGTCACTGTTGGCCTTGCCCCTCCTATAAAAGACGGGAGGAGGGGCTTGTGTTTCAGTAAGCATTGATTGACAGCTCCATGTGGAACTGTGCAGTGGCCCATACATTCTGATGGTGTGAAGCCTGTTACAAATATTGAGTGGAAGTTTCTGGGCTGAACATTGTCTAATGACCTGAGAGGCGACAAAAACACTTCTTTTTATGGAAACTTAGAGAATTCACAAATAACTGCTTAACTTTTATGGCTGCACCATAGAAAGTCTGCTTGTTAGCTCTATGACTGTGTGGTTCAGTAACATCGCTGCTCAAGGTGCTTTGCTCTGTAAAAAGGACTGTGAGCTGCCTGTTGTGGAGGCTCTTTATGATTACAGACTCTTTAATGGAGCTCTGAAAATCATCAATGACTCTTCTGGTACTGGCCACCCTGGTAAAGTCATGTTCCAGCTCCTTCCCTCCAGGAGAAGATATTGATCATTTGTTGAGATGCGGTACATGCAAGATCATGTGAGCAGGCAACGTCGATTGCTTTTTCAAGCGTGAGATTGACACCTTGGCTGAGAGTTTGTGGCAAAAACATTGCGGACCATCTCGTCACAATTCTGGTAGCCACAGTCTCTCACAAGCAGCTTCAAATCAGTAATAACGTGCTCGAAGGATTGGCCATTAGCTTGTACTTTCTCATGGAAGCGGTGCCTGGCGTGGAGCGGGTTGGGCTGTGGCATGATGTAAACTGCATACCTGCCGTAGAGGTAGTTAGACTGTCCGACCTGAGAACATCAGCTCTACTTGGCTGATACACAGAATACAGTGTTACAATGGAAGAACAGCACCTCTAGCATCTAGATGTTACATTAAGGTAACAAAATAACTGTGATGACTCAAACCTGCCATAGGCAGACGCCAAAGACAACAGTGACTTTAAAAAAACCCCAAGTTGGGGCGGTGTTTAGCTCAGTGGGTAGAGCGCCCGCCCCATGTACAGAGGCTATAGTTCCTCACCTGCAGCGGGTCCAGGTTCGATTCCCGGCCTGGGACCCTTTCCTGCGTGTCATTCCCTGCTCTCTCTGGCCCCTTTCCTGTCAAGCAACTGTCATATAAAGGCCACTAGAGCCAAAAAAAAACCTTTAAAAAAAAAAAAAAAAAAAAAAAAAAACCCCAAGTCTTCATACGGTGACATGAGGGAGAACTTTCTCTCAGGGTGCAGCATGGTGGACTCTATTGGCCTAATTCACACCGAATGCATCACAAAATGTTTGTGTGACCAGATTACATACAAAGTCAAGGGAGAGATGCTTCCCAGATGCAAAATCTTTCCTGTGCAGCGGTGCGGTCCGATCAGAGTGTCAAGAGCGTTGGCTGTGCGAGCGTGCTCCCAATTTTTTGTCATATTCACAAGAGTTGAAAATATTGAAGTCATGCGACTGTTTCACATGACGAAAGCCAATCAGAGTCTTTGTTGACGATGACGTCGTGTCAACATGGACATCGGTCTGTTCACCCATTCAACCATGGAGTAGAAGCTGTGTGTGACCACCTGGAGCTGTAGGACACGCCCTTTATAACTGGGACCGGACTAGGAAGGATTAGGTGTGGAGGAGAATCAGTGAGGAGGTGGTAGTAGCAGATAAAAGTTCTCTCTGTAGCACTGAGCTAGCATAGCATTAGCCACTAATCACACCGGCTTTTTTCACTGTTGGTTTATGTATATGAGAGGAGAAAAAGGAGCACAGCTCCTCACTTCAGCAGGAAGTGAAACTCACGGAGTTGGATGTGTCGCTGGTGGGCGGGGCTTTGCTTCAAGCGCGCATATGAAGCAAATGGGCACGTTTTTTGATCCTGCAAAACATTTTGTGCGGCAGATGTGTCCGGTGCCACAGAAGACGCATTCGGTGTGAACGCAGCGCTAGCTTCATGTTGCAGTGTGTTTCATGGACTTTTACACTCGCTCTGATAGCTACACATGCTCTGTTGTAATAAATACAGTGTGTGTTTAAACTACAATGAGTTTCTGTGATACCAGCATAATTACTCCTCTAACTGACACCAGTGTTAAGGTTCTCCCTTTCTTTTTACAGGACGAGACTGAGGATGAGAATGTAGAGCAGGACTCCACTACCGCCCCCAAGTGGATTCCTAAGTGCATCACAGGCCCAACACCAAGCACTCCTGCTCTGGAGGCCTCAGGGGAACTCACAGATCAGTCAGGGGAACTCAAGGAGGAATCAGGGGAAGTTGCAGAGGACTCTCGGGAACTTGCGGTGGACTTCGAAGATGCAGGTGAAATCCTGCACAATTGTTTTTGAAAATGATATGATAATCAAAGCTGAATCAATTATCATTTATTTCTGTCTCATAAATGATATTTATCCTGCAATAAATTTCTTTTTTTTTCAGCTGAAGAAGATAAAATAACCCCCAAGGAAGAAGAGGCAGAAGAGTGACCACATCAGTCCACCTAAGCTCTTTTATCTCTTAATAAAGTAACACAACACGACAAAACAATCTATTGAGTGTTATCATTTTGGGAAAACATTCAGGAGAATTCATTAATGAGTTTGCTGAACTACTGTAATAATAAGTGACTGTAATATTAATGTAGACAATAACATGGACAATACTGCCAAATAAATATATGCGGCAATGGACACTTAGGGCTAGGGTTCTTATACAACATGTGACTGGTCCGACACACACTCAAGGTCACACGTTGAATCTGGTTATCTCTAAAGGTGTTGATATCTCTGCTGTTGATGTAAGAGACTTAGCTCTATCTGATCATTTCTGTGTCTTTTTTTACTTAGAGACTGTAACACATGTTCCCCCTAGTTATGTGTGTTTAAAGAAAAGGTACATAAAAACTCATGTGCATCATTGATAATCTCTTGGATGAGTTTGATACAAAAGTCTGTGATGTCATAGATGTGGTGGCTCGAGAAAACCAAACACACAGAAAACACCTTGGAGGAGGACTGAGATAATGCAGAATTTGAAATCTGATTGTAGAAGAGCTGAGCATAAATCGAGAACAACAAAACTCCAAATTCATCTAGAACTGTACAAAATAAGTCTGTGTGAATTCAACAATGGCTTGTTCAATACTTTTCTGAAATTGTATTTGGCAATTGAAAATTGACAAATATACTGCTCTTGTAGGAGTTCTTCTTGTATTTGTAATTACAATACATTGTAATTGTAGTTTTTATTATTTTTTTATTATTTTTCTTCCGCAATTTGCCTTGTCCGAGAACTCCTCCTACGTTATTAATGCAGCACTAATGACACATATGTCACTCATAGGGGCAATGTCAAGGATGTGCAGTCGACCTTTTTTGGAGCCAAAATGTCAAGGTCAAGGTCAAGGTTATGTCAAGTGTCAAAAACCAAAATTGTACAAGTTTGATGCTTATATTTGTAGGGGGAACTTTGACAAGGACTGATGAGAATTATAATATAAATGCTGTATCTCGGCGATTTTTCAATGAATGTGCATCAAATTCACTGAGAGTGATTTTTAACTGGTTTAACCTTTATACCGGGTTTTTTCGACTGGCGCCATTTAGCACGCCATAATAGGAAAATGCATATAACTCTCAAATGCAAATGTGGCGAGATGGGGATAGTAAAATAATCAAATTGGTTGCCAAACAACGCCACCTGGGGAATTTCACTCCAGGAAGTTATCGCCAGTTGTAAAATGTAGTCTAAAGGCTACACAGGTTCAAAATTAACCACGGGGCCAGAGACAGTGTTCAGAAGTACAAATAATCTTTATTACAATGAGTGTTAAAAGCAGCTCACCTGCTATCTATACCTAATATAAGACAAGGCCAAAAGAGGGGAATGGACAGTGCTGGGTCACGTCGGGGCCCCGAAACCAAGGAGGGAGGAGGAAATCATAAAATCACCCGTGACACTGCACACACACAAACTGAAAGGTGATAACACCACCACCAGGGATTGGGTCGCTGACCGGAGTCCACAGCACCTGTCCACAGGGAAAAAGGGGAAGCATAAAATGGCCACACAGAACACTCACACTAAACAATATAGAAATAACAAAATACAATATAACCAAAATCAAACTAGATTAAACTCAATGAATCAATAACCAAAAAACAATGAAATCTCAAATACAAGAGAAATACAAATTAAATCAAATTCAAATCAATACACAAATGAAGTATGACATAAATCAATAAACAAATAAGGAATTAAATCTCCAACAGAATATCAATGCAATCAAAAGAAATACAAAATAAATGAAATTCAATTAATCAATAAACAAATAATTAAATTTCAAATACAAAAGAAATACGAAGTAATTCAAATTCAAATCAGAACACAAACAAAGGAGCAAATAAATCAATAAACAAATAAAGAATGTGTGCATTGACATTCTGTCAATGCACACAAAAGAAATACAAAATGAATCAAAGTCTAAAGAGCGTAGGCTGCTGATAAAAATCAAACAGCCGCATCGATGCAGCCGCGGTATTCTGACAGACCTCACTGGCACAGTGTCACAGCAGGCCAGGCGGCACTCGGTCCCAACACAAGGATGCACAAACCCCTCCAAGAGGACCTCTAGCGGGACAGCCCAGTCTCCATAGCAACAGTAATCTGAATACAGGGAAGGCCTGCGCTATAATCCCACGAGGATACACAAACCCTGTCAAGAGTGCTTCCAGTGAGGCAGCCCGGTCCACACGGTAACAGCCTGCACACCAGACAGCGCTCTAGTGCATGCACGGCCGCACCACAAAGGCTCCTCGACACCTGTACACGCCACGCCGGTGGAACCAGGAAGAAGGAAGCGAGGCTAAAAATTCGTAAATTCGGTTAATTAGTTTTCATTATTGTAGCCTGCACTACCTGGACCCTGCCCTGCTCCACCTCACAGGATGAGCCACCTGTGAAAAAAAGGCGAGGTGAAAACAGCACTGCTACTCCTGCACACAGTGAGTTCCATGACTGAGGAAGGCTGTCCTTCTCCAGCTCAGGAGCCAGTCTGCCTCATTATCTGCTGAGCTGTGTGTCTTTAACTTTTTGTTTTAATATTATTACTTTTTAAGATGTGTTTTTCCTCTTTTTTCTTTTCTCAACTTAGTGTTTTCTTTCATTTATACCTTTTCTGCATGCTGAGTTCCTCAACGCTAGCGTGTTCTTTAATTTTTAAGACATCTTTCCAATGTATGGAAAGATGTCCACTATGCTCACTGATTGTCTTTCATAAGTTTCATCTAAAAAGGCTCCTATTTCTTCTACAGTATATAAGTGTGATTCATCATGTGAAGGAGAATCTGAAAACTGGGGGAGGGTGTTATCATCCTTCATTCTTTCATTGCCTGAGTGTCTGTCAGTGACGTCAGAGCTGTTGGTTGCGTGTGAGTCTGTATGTGTATTCTTGCTGTCATTGTACTCCATGTCTGTTATCACTGTCTGTCTAATCTCTTCTTCAATAAGTATGTCTTTGTTATTCTTGTCAGTGTCAATTTCAACCTTATTTTCATGCTTTCTTTTGTTACTTTTTTCAGGTTGTGGAGGGCTGTTTACAGCCTTTTCCAACCCGTGCAGCTCTACCTGCGGCCCCACTGGACCCTCAGCTCGCTGCTTGTCGGGGGCTCTCAATGCCCTCGGTCAGCTGCTCTGACCCTGATGGGCCAGGCCCGCGGCACTAGCGTGCAACGACCCAGGCTGTGGCCCGGTACTTGCACCGCTCCGCACCGTGGCGCTGCAACATGCCGTTTGCTCTCTGTGTGGACAGGTCAACGTCCGCACACTCAAAAAACTTCATGATCCCGGCACTAGCATAAACTTTAGGTTATGTGTATAACCCCGGTTCTATGAGTAATATGAGTGAGATGTCTCACTATGGGATGTGACCTCTGTCTGTATTCCTCAGGAGCATTTATTTCAATCAGCCAATCCTGATTGGCTGGTGAAGCGCATCCATCCGCTAGGGGGAAACCCACCTCCTATAAAAGGAGGACACAGACAGACGTGCACCATTCAAAATAAGCACCTCTTCTCCTTGTTCGATGCAACAGCGATTATATACATAACCTAAAGTTGTATTTCATAATATTTTGTCAGATGTCTCACTATGGGATATGGAAACTCCCGTAGTGCAGACGTGCTTATCGAGCGGTACCAGCATCCAGGGCAGAAGTCTGATCACATGAAAACAATAAAAACACCCGTGCTATGCACGGGGCGGAAACGTCCAGCATGTAAAATCGGACAAACGTGAGGGGCGAGGTCTGAACAGACACTCCCCTAAACAAAGCCCAGGAGTCGAGTGTGCACACAGACTCGTAGGCGGCTGCAGACCTTGACATGAGTAAGCCAAAGCAATAGCCTCCACCACCCAGTGTGAAAGGTGTTGCTTAAGGCAAGGCAAGGCAAGGCAAATTTATTTATATAGCGCATTTCATACTCAAGGCAACTCAATGTGCTTTACATGATAAAACATTCAATTGTTTAAAATCAATAAGAACATTTAAAATCATCAGTAAAATCAATTAAAATCATCAGTAAAATCATCATTACATCAACAACATGACAAAAAATCTCTCTCTCAATCATATGCAGTAGAGAAAAAAAGTGCCTTTAACTTTGATTTAAAAATGTTCACATTAGATGCTGACTTCAGCTCCGCTGGCAGTTTGTTCCACTTCTTTGCAGCATAACAACTAAAAGCAGCATCACCATGTTTACTGTTTACCACCCAGTGTGACAGGCGTTGCTTAGTAACAGGCTTCCCCTTGCTGGGATTGGCCCAGGAGATGAACAGCTGATCGCTCCTCCTGAGGCTCCTTGTCATGTCCATATAAGTGTGGATCACACACACTAGACATAACACATTCGGCCACTGCTCACCCTGAGAGGCAGAAAAGGCCAAAAGGTTGATGGGAGAACACGAGCCCACAACCTTCGGCACAAAAGCCGGGTTGGGTCTCAGGATGATCCACGCATCACCTGGGAAAAGCTGAGCGCACAACGGATGAACCGACAGCACATGGTTGTCACTGACCCTCTTGGCCAAAGCCAGAGCCAGTAACAAGACAGCCTTTAGAGAGCCGAACTTCAGGCCCGCCCCCTCCAGTGTTTCAAAAGGAGGACGTCCCTCCAAAACCACCGGCAGATCCCACGGTGGCACCAGTGGTCTGGACACTGGGAGGAGCCTACGTGCTCCCTTCATAATCCGGCGGATCAGCGGGTGCTGACTGGCCGACTTTTCCCCAAAGCCAACGTGACAGGCAGCGATCGCCGCCAAATACACTTTCACAGTGGAAAAGACTTTGTTTTTGTCAATCAGGTCCTGCAGAAATACAAAATCACTCCCACCAGGGACTGAAAAGGGATGTGGTCCCTCTGGAGGCACCACCCCTCAAATCGCCTCCACCTAGAGCCATAAAGAGACCTAGTGGAGGGGGCTCGAATACTCTGTATGGTGGAGATCACACTCTGTGATAATCCCACGACTGACAGATTGAGCCACTCAGGGGCCAAGACCACGTGCACACAGCAGCTGGTAAATCTCTGTCAGCCAATGCATGGCCGACCACAGTTAAGCCACCAGGATCAGTGTGTGACCACATTTCCTCACCCTGGACAGGATGGGGGCGAACGTATAAAGATGCACACGCGGCAGGGAGGAGAACATTGTGCAATGCGTGTTTTCTTCCCCTGCAAACAAGTCCCCCTTGGCCCGTCCGTATCGGGCCCACAACTGCCGCACCACCTCTGGGTGCAGCATCCATTCTCCGTAAAGCGGTGCGCACTGTATAACAGGTCAGCGCCCACGTTCATGATCCCCAGGAATTGCGTTGCTCTCAGCGAGAGGAGACCCCCAACACTTCACAGGATCAGTCAATGCCAGTGACAGCAACTGACACGAGTGCAACCCGCCCTGACGGTTGATGTATGCCACCGCCGTGGTATTGTCTGTCCTCACCAGGACATGATGTCCTCTGAGAGACGGAAGGAAGTGGATCAGCGAGAGGAACACCGCTGACAGTTCCTGTAAGGGTGGCGTGCGTAGAGACCACCTTTCTGGACGTAACAATGCCCATAGGCACTCCGTCTGTCAGGAAGCCCAGGGCACTCCAGTGGCGCAGAGCCGCGCCGCACTCTGGCGTAATCAAAAGCCTCTGTGCCCCATGACGCACACAATCGAGCCCATGTGAGGCCACCCACATGTGAAGGCGACCAAGGCAGATCACGAGGATGGTCGAGTAAACATAGACGCAATCTCAACTGAACAGATTTGTCTGTTCGAAACAATCTGAGACACGCCCCGAACATCTTCACCCGCTCCGGGGGAACGGCACTGAGCGCAGGGACAGAAACAGGAAAATTATTTTCTGTGTAGGGGACAACTCGCTCTTTTCCGCATTCACCACAAATCCCAGATTTGACAGTTGATCCAGCAGAATGCGCGTGTGCTCCCTGGCCTCCCGTTAGTATTAGTAGTACGTTAATATTAGTCGTACGTTAGTATTTGTAGTACGTTAGTATTAGTAGTACCTTAGTATTAGTAGTATGTTAGTATGAGTAGTATGTTAGTGTTACTGGTACGTTAGTATTAGTAGTACGTTAGTATGAGTAGTATGTTAGTATTAGTAGCACGTTGGTGTGAGTAGTATGTTAATGTTACTGGTATGTTAGTATTAGTAGTACGTTAGTTTGAGTAGTATGTTAGTATTAGTAGTACGTCAGAATTAGTAGTACGTTAGTATTAGTAGTACCTTAGTATTAGTACTATGTTAGTATGAGTAGTATGTTAGTGTTACTGGTACGTTAGTATTAGTAGTACGTTAGTATGAGTAGTATGTTAGTATTAGTAGCACGTTGGTGTGAGTAGTATGTTAATGTTACTGGTATGTTAGTATTAGTAGTACGTCAGAATTAGTAGTACGTTAGTATGAGTAGTATTGTAGTATTACTGGTATGTTAGTATTACTGGTATGTTAGTATTAGTAGTACGTCAGAATTAGTAGTACGTTAGTATGAGTAGTATTGTAGTATTACTGGTATGTTAGTATTACTGGTATGTTAGTATTACTGGTATGTTAGACATGCCGTGACCACTAGGGCTGGGTAGGCACGTTGCAAATGGAGACCACCAATGACAATTTCATATGTTTCTGCTGTCAAGTGTTAATTCAATTCAAATCAATTTTATTTGTATAAAGCAATTTACAACAAAGTCATCTCAATGCACTTATCAAAATATAAAATTCATAATAAGAAAGAAAAAACCCAATAAGATCCACATGAACAAGTATTTATCATCTAACAAAATCAACATCATAAACACCATTAAAGAAACATAAACATTATTTAATATAGCCTCCATACTCTCCAACAACATATATCTCATGACACGACAGCACATCTGTTGTTTGTGTTGGAAACACAGAAACATGGAGAAAATGACAACTTAGAACATCCTCAGTGAGGAACATCCACAAAGTCAATCCTTCCTTTTGTTCCAGTCACTGTGAAAAGTATCTCAGTGCTGGTTTTATTAGATCTTAGTGCAGCTTTTGACACTATAGATCACTATATTCTACTAGAGAGATTAGAGAAATTACTTGGAATCACAGGGACTGCCCTAAACTGGTTTAAGTCCTACCTATCTGATAGGTACCAGTTTGTACACGTGAATAATAAGTCTTCTGTGTACACTAAAGTAAGCTACGGGGTTCCTCAGGGCTCTGTGCTAGGTCCAATCCTCTTCTGTATCTATATGATCCCCCTTGGTAATGTTATGAGAAAATACTCTGTTAACTTTCACTGCTATGCTGATGATACCCAACTGTATGTATCAATGAAGCCAGGTGAGACAAATCAGCTATCTAAACTTGAGGCCTGTCTAAAGGACATTAGGGCCTGGATGGACCAAAATTTTCTTCTTCTCAACTCAGACAAGACTGAGGTCATTGTACTGGGCCCACGACACCTTAGAGAAACCTATGCTAGCCTAACTGCCCTAGATGGCATTACTCTGGCACGAAGCACAACTGTTAGAAACCTTGGGGTTCTATTTGATCAGGATTTATCCTTCAACTCTCACATAAAACAAACTTCGAGAACTGCCTTCTTTCATCTCCGTAACATTGCTAAAATCAGATCTATCCTGTCTCAGGGCGACGCCGAAAAACTAGTCCATGCTTTTGTTACCTCTAGACTGGATTATTGTAATTCTCTTTTAGCAGGCTGCCCGAGCAAGTCGCTTAAGACACTTCAGCTGGTTCAAAATGCTGCAGCACGTGTACTGACTAAAACTAGGAGAAGAGATCACATTACTCCTGTATTAGCCTCTCTGCATTGGCTTCCCATAAAATATAGAATAGAATTCAAGATTCTTCTTCTCACTTATAAAGCCCTAAATAGACAGGCACCAGTCTATCTCAAGGAGCTTGTAGTGCCATACAATCCCCCCAGAACACTACGCTCTCAAAATGCTGGACTACTCGTTGTTCCATTTGTCTCTAAAAGTAGTATAGGAGGAAGAGCTTTCAGTTATCAGGCCCCACTTCTCTGGAACCATCTACCAACCACGGTTCGGGGGGCAGACACCCTCTCTACCTTTAAGGTTAGGCTCAAAACATTCCTCTTTGATAAAGCTTTTAGTTAGGAACCAGCTCATAGCTCATAGTTAAGATGCAATAGGCATAGACTGCCGGGGGGGGGGGGTCTGGCATGCTCGGTTGGAGAGAGGTTGGAGAGGGCGTTAAGAGAGAGGTCATTTAGGTTAGAGAGGGACCGGAGAGGGTCCCATTCCTCTCTCTAACACTCCCTCTATGTCTGCTTCTTCCCTTGTGTGTTTGCTCCTGTACTCCTTCTGGCTTTTGTCTTGCAGGTCCGTGGGATCCTCAGTGTGGAGTTACAGAGTCTCAACAACTCTGTCTCCACCCTTTCCTCTGCACACACCCAACACAGCATAACGTGGATGGCTGTTCATCATAGGAATGGGATCCACACAAGGTTCCTGCTGCTTAACAGAAGGTTTTCCTTGCCGCCATGATGAATTCATGTTGGGTGTGGGATACATATGTATGTGTATATACGTATATATGCATATGTGTGTATCCATAAAATGAAGAGTCCGTCCTTAAGACTGCTCTACTGTAAAGTGTCTTGAGATACCATTGGTTATGATTTGGCGCTATACAGATGTGGGTACATTTCTATAAAAAGACTTTTCTATAAAAAATAAAACTCAACCAGACACTTTGAAAAGGTTCTGATGCTGGGAGACGGTGTAATGAAGCGTGTGGGTTACTACATCCAACAACCCAACATTTAGACTTATCCTCTCGTAACTTCTGCATCCTGGAGCTTGGACTACAAAATAAAAGCGAGAAATAAAAATGGCGGATTGCTCTAAGTGTTGGACCTGGAGTTGATGAACTAATTTGGCAGTTCTGCTGCAAATACTGTGATGTTATTGTTCAAAAAACATAATAGAGAATAGAAAAATCGAAACAGATTGAAAAATATGACCAAAACAGAAAATAAAGATATCTACGGAGCACCTGAAGAGACTAATTTGATTTTTTTTGTACTTCTAAGCACTATAAATATACAACAAAATGCATTTAAGGGCTAAAAAAAGTGGATTTAACATGATATGTCCCCTTTAACAGTATCCTCCAAAAACACTTAACAAAACATATTTTGAACAGAACCTAAACAGACTGCTTTTTATTCAGAGATTAGGCACTCATCAAACATAACTATGTACACAGGTGTTATTTAACCATTTTAATAAAATGTATACCCCTTTAAAGACCTTCAGGATTAGAATGGATGAGGGGTCAGATGTAAATAGACGCTCTACTGTTTAAAACACATAACATTTAAGTAAACACAAGATGCACATTTTTTTTTCTATTAATGTTTCTTTCTAGAACCACAAACATAATTCATGTCTGCCTGTAAATAGCCATATTTAAAATAAGGGACATAAATGTTTTCTACTCTCCACAACAATGACACCAACAAGTAACCTGGATTGTTACTGAGTAGCTTATTATAAACTTAATATCAACCAGAATTAATTTGAAGGCATCTTTTCTGAATGTTTTTATTCTGGTTTAGCAAAGTGACACATTTAAAATGACTTAGTGACCATATGAAAAGTCTAGGACTGATGTGATTCCACTGCAAACTGCTCAAGACTCCACAACAAGAAAAACAGTTGAATATTTTAAATGAATGAATGTTATTACAATTACAATAATAGTAATAATAATCTATCTGATGGTCCTTCTGAGGCACCCACATGTCTCATCTCCTGGTTCTACTCACTGAGAAGACAAAGTACCATCTCTATTGCAGTCATAATCAGTCTGATATTTATTTGTATTTTTCTTTCATTTATCACAATGCCTTTCTCCTCAACCATGCACACAGACCCCCGTACAGATGTTCCAGATTGTTGATGATCAAGCCCACGTCTTATCTACTTCTAGCTCTGAAGCAAACTCCATCTTTAAAAACAGTAATGTGCATAGGGAAATGGCAGCCTTTATATACCTGTATATACTATACTCTCTGTACTTAATCAGCAAAATTCAACTCAATTCAATTTTATTTATAGAGCCAAAAAAAATCTTCTGCATTTGCTTTTTCCATGTTTGACTGTGAGCTGTTATTTCAGTAGTGATCCTGCTCACATCGTCACAGACTGAGAATAATTGTTTCTCTGAGTCTGACATTAACTCTATTGTATTCATACATGTTTCTGGATGTTGGGAGGAGACTAGAGTACCTGATATAACCCATACAAACAGAGGGAGAACATGCAAACTCCACACAGAAACAGAACACACTCTGAGCCAGATGTGCAAACCCATAAACCACTGTAGTGTTTATTTCTACTTTTGCCTTGAAAAATCCAAGAACCTCTTTTATCTTTTATCATTTTCAGCAGCTGTTCTTCTTCTGGATTCTCCTGTGATTTGTCCTGTCATGAATTTTCTGCTGTCCTCAGCATTTACCAAATGATAAATATTGTTCTACTTATTGATGTTTCCTGTATTTTGTGGTTCTGTTCTTCTCAACCTTTTTTATTTCCTGCTGCATCCTTTGTAATAACCTATCTTCTTCTTCTTCTTCTTCTTCTTCTTCTTCTTCTTCTTCTTCCAAATTCATGTTGCCGTTACAGAGCTGATTGGAGGGGTGTTTAACCCTTTAAATCATGTTATTCTTTCTCTCTCACATCAGTCTTTTTAAAGGACCATCTTCTGTTTCTACACTTTGTCTCTATATTTTGTAAGTCCTGCTGTCTCCTCAGGTCAACATCACCCCTGGCATGGTAGTGTTAGTGCTTTTATTCCAGCTCATTGGTATTCATTTCATTTTTTTATTTAACACACATAAAAAACAAACATTTAAGGTGCAAAGAGGGAGTGAAGCCCAATGGGCTTGTACGAGAGCTCCTCCCCTTTCAATAAACACAAACAATAAAGGCTAATAATAATGTAACTGATATATAAACAGACTTCACAAACATGAATATCCAAAGACAAATGAAAATACTGAACAAATTATTAATTGAAGATCAAAAAGAGAAAAAGGAAACATAAGAAGTAAATTGGTGTAATGTAGGTGGATTCATGGATGTTTTAAAGATTGAGTCGGAGGATATTGATCTTATCAGAGGAGGTAAACTATTGCAGAGCAGAGGGTTCTATAGGTTAATGCTGATGATGTACAGTACATATAGAGAGTAGTTATTGTCATTACTGTGTCTTCTATGGTATGTTTGTATATTTGAAGTAAAGGTAAAAAAACCTTTGGAAAGTGACAGAAACATCTTGCTTACTATAAATTCACTTGTGTATGAATAAACATGTCTGATTGATGTTTCATTTGTGAATTGATAAAATTGCATAGCTGGTGAAAAGAGGAGCAAGTTTGTTTGAATGTGAAATTAATCTTAAAAATATTTTCTGAACAATTCATAATTTCTTGAGATGGGCGGGGCATGAGGCTGCCCAGACCACATTGCAATAATTTATATAAGAAATAAAAAGCTGTAATATAAGATAAAATGAGCAGAGGAACTTTATGCTATAAGAAAGAAAGAAAAACACAACGTAACTTCATTTACTTCCCCCTTTATTATTATAGTTCCATAAAACTCAGAAATAGTTTAGATAATACAAAGTATTTGATTAAACTATAAATAGTTGGTTATGAAGACAAAACTGAAGGAAATGCAACCCTGTTAATACAAATGGTTGCAAGTAACAGGGATGCTAATAGATGCTAATGTTAGCTTTTTGTCAGAAACACAAACTAACTTCTTAGATAACTTTTATTATTGACTAAGAGGACAAACTTACTGAAGTAAAGAAAAATAAATAAAACACTTCTTTTATCATGATAATTTGTGTAACCGTGTCGCGTGAGGAAGATCGAGACATTCAAATAAAGCTGACAATGTAAAAAAAAATGAAAAGTAGAAGATATGACAACTTTTCTCTACAAATGCCAGACGCAAATAAAAATATGTTCTACTAATAAAGTAGCTTATTAAGCTTGTGCAGCATCAGCAGTATTCACCATGTGCTTTATAGTTATAAACAGGTAAACGTGTATAAGCCATAATATATATGTGAGTATTTATAATACAGTATATATAATATGGCAGTATATATATATATATATATATATATATGGTCAACAGAGGAGAAAATATAAAAACAATAAAAATGATGTTAACAGTGTTTCCCACCCCAAGATTAAATCTGATATTGTCATCAACCTGTTTTTTCTTCTATTTAATCAGGGTTATGAGTATAGGCTGGTATGCCCCCTGCTGGTCATATATTAAATTAAAATGTTCAAAGCATAAAGTTTAATCGTTTACAAATACAGATATTAATTGCAGTTATTATTGCCATAAAAATATATGAATGTTTTTAATGAATGGTGTTAAAGCTAGAATGCCCACTATAGTGGAGCAACATGAGGCAATTTTATCCTGATAAAAATAATTAATATATTATACATAATTTTAAAACCACAACCCAAATGTTTTATTTTCATAAGCTCCACAATAAAGGAAAAAAACAGCCAAGAAATGAGAAGTTCTTTGTTAAATAGTGAAAGGTTTAACCCAACTGTTCAGGAGCCAATGGGAACACACGTTCAAACTGGACAAAATCACGTGAATTTAACACGTCGTCGATGCGTATATTCACGTGTTTTTCACCTCGATGGCTTTCCATACTATTTACGTGTCAACGCGACTTTTGGCCCTTTCGGGTTACCGTAGGACTTGCTGAGAAGCTGAACTGGAGCAGGACTTGGACCGCGCGTGATGACGTTTCACGAGTCCACGAGCTCACAGTGTGCACAGCATGAGAAACGGTCTGCGCCTGCGCATGATGACGTCCACACATGGAAGTCATCAAATTTTAATGTGACGTGATGACGTAACGTCCAGCATAAATGTTAGATCGAGCGTTGGTCTTTGAACCGCTAGCGCTGTGGGGCTAGCGGTTAGCAACAGACCGTCTGTTAGCGGAGGGAGTGAATAACAGACATGGGGATGTGGCGTTTTATACGTGAGTGGAGTGTGTGGCGCTTCTTTAGATGTAACTCAGGATATGAACCATTGATCTCATCAGAAGAGGAACAGAATCCCAACGTGACAAAACACAAAGTTCCTTCAATATTCTGGATATTTGCTTCAATTTATGTATCTGTCCTTTTGATCTTTGCGCCCCTGCAAACGTGTTTGATGTTTTTTCTGTGTTTGGCATTGGTATGGTTTATAAAGAAAATGCATAAACGTGTTAATCTCTACAATTAACTCGGGGCGGAGCATCAGGGTGGGTCACACTTCCGGTCCAATGACGAGTCCCTGACAGCTCCTGCTTCACTGTACCCCATATGATGTTACATAACTTGTATTTTTGACAGTACAGTATGTGACGCTCTTTCCTTTATGGAGCTGTCTAACAACTTAGCTGTAAACGCGTCAAGCTTTCAACAAAATCAAAATATGATGCATATTTTTTTGTACTGTAGTAGTTGAGACACTTTCAGTCAGCGCAGTCCGCCCTGAGAGAAAGAGTGGGAACAGATTATAAATGATTAAAAACATCTACAGTGTGTGTTCTGATCTGCTCCAGCACGGCTGCTTGTGTGTGAGCAGCAGTGACTAGTCTCTACTGTCCTCACAGCAGTGAGTCATACGTGTTTTAATGTCTCCATTTAAACTCCAATAAGACAAGATAAAGTTCCTACATTTTCTATTAGTCTCTATGTAGAAAACAGTTGCTAACAGTTCCAGTGTGCGTGTGCACACGAGTTACGTTCAGGAGGGGAACTCACACACTGCAGCTTTAACTTTGAATACTACATGCACTTGTTACTATATCTAAATACAGTATATAAAATGTAAACATGCCTGGTATAATGATCTGAGTTAGCTAAGTGCTCCAGAACACATCCACAGCTGCAGCCACACTATTTGACTATTGACCAGCTCAAATCAAAGCACAATATCACTAGGTAATCAATACTTGAGGTTACATTATTGCAGTAGTCAAAACCTTGATTGAGATTCGATATTGATTAACCTTTTGACACATTACACTCTTATTTTACTGTAATTCCAAGTGAAAATGAATAGAAGCAGCTCAGCATCTTGTGTGTGTGTCACAGCTTCACTGACGACACACATCCCTCAGTTCCCTGGATTGTTCTTCTCGTCCTGTGCTGTAGTCCTAAGGAAAAGGAAAATGCTTTCTACTGTGGCTGTAACAGGTAGAGTAGGAATAGACGCTTTCTTCACCTGGGGGATGTATTCTAGGATTCTAGATGTATAATAGTGCAGCAAAGTAAGTGTTGACACCTCGTTTGACCAGATCAGAGTGTTTTTTGGTGATATAATAATGTGTAATAAGTGTCCTTAGTGAGTGCCACATTTCATGCTTTTGTTCCAAAGTGAACACTTTTTTTTACTGATCTGCTGCACGATAAGCCCAGGAATGTCGTGTTCAAGAATGTGTTTTCTCTGGGTACTCCGGCTTTCTCACACAATCACAAATAGGTGATTAACTAATATTTGCTTATTTATTTTCTTTACTTTTTAAAACGATGTCAAACCAAAAAGAAAAGCAGTCAGATTCTCTATATCTGGTTTCAAACACCTGGGTCCTTTCTGTGTGGAGTTTGCATGTTCTCACTGTGCTTGCTGGGGTTTTTTCTGGGTACTCCGGTTTATTCCTTTCATCCAAAAACGTGTGTGTGTGTGTTCTTGTTTTTATATTCCAGTGGGGACTTCAACCTGACCGCACACCAGCCCGTGGGGACAAAAATGACGGTCCCCAAGGGCAAACCCCCTCTAATTGGTCTAAAACAGTGTTTAGACACGCCCCATGCATTTTTTTCAAAAGTCCCCAGACCGACCATTTTCACTACTTTTGTGTGTAAGTGTGTATAATGATGCGCCCCTTGTGGATACACAGACTACTGCGGTCCCCACAAGGTCTACTGTTCCGGAAGTGTGTGTCGCGAAATACCTCAATAGGTCAAAATCGGCATTACAGTAGTATTAGTAATATTTTTAACTGAAGGCCATTCTAACCAAAAATTTAGGTTTATTAGAAGAAAATAATTATAAAATAAATGATTTTATTATTATTATTATTAGTAGTAGTAGTAGTATAATTATTTTATTAATACATTTGTTAGATATATCATATTTTATTATTTTTGTTCTCTTCCTTTTTAACTGATTGTTTTTAAATACAAAGTTTATAAATATAATGATATAATATATAAGTATAATTGTTCAACATTTTTATTATAAAGGTTATCATTATGATTATAACTATGGTGTGACATTTTTATTATTATCGGTGGTAGTTGAAGTATTTAACATTTTTACGTTAGTCCTATTTCCAAAGATTTTTTACACTATATTTAATTATTTAACTAATTTAAAAAAAAAAAAAAATTATATATATATATATATATATAATTAATTAACCTAATTGATTAATCACAGACTACTATGACAGTAATAGGTAAAATTAAAAAAGCATAACATTAATATCAGAATGTCAGGTTATTAGTTATTGGCCATTTATGTTTGATCAATTCCAGTGAAATACATGAAAAATCAGATGAGCAGCAGGTTAAAATTAGAAAGTGAAAAAATAGTCTAAGCTTAAAAACATATTACTTCAACTCAAACTACTAAAACTCAGCAATATAACTCTGGATTCAACATGAAAATGTATTCAGATAAAGCCACATTTTTCTCTGTTACAGTCTCTGCACTGCTACTTCCTACTTCCTGTTTCCTTTATCTTTATTCTGTTTATTATTATTATTATTTTTTAGTGACAAAGTATAAAACATATATGTAAAGGGAAGAGGGAAGAGGGAGTCTGGGTAGGAATTTGTATTTTTTTAACTTGTCTGCACATGCTGTCAAAGGTCAAAACTACAAGAAGTGCAAATATTATGAGACAGCAATGCATGCTTTGTTATTGCAATAAGATACATTTATTGCTTAATTGTGACCATCACCAGCCCTCCCTAAGGAAGGGTAAGAAACATTTTATTATAGGGAGGATATAAAAAGGGAGAGCAGTGTTACACTTCGGTGAAGGCGGGGCAGATGCAGCCAGGCCAGCAGAAAGAATGGGGGCCTGGGAGCCCCAGGCCACCCCCCCGGCTGAGCAGCCCCCCAGACGCCCCCAAGAACCCAGGCCGAGAGGCAGCCACCGCCCCCCACACACACATCCGAGGAAGCCCCAAGCAGCCGAGCACCCAGCGCATCCCGACCCCAACCCCCCACCCCCGCCACCTCTGTCCCCTTAATGGTGACCTTTCCCCGTTCGGAAGGTCGCACAAGTCTGAAATTCAGCACACTTGTTGAACATGCACACACGATGAACAGACGCAAATTTCAGCCTCCCAGGTCAATGCGTTGATGAAAATTTAAATAAAAATTCAAGAAAAGGGGCTTTGTCCGTGTCCCTGGCTGAAAAGGAGGGTCCTATGGGGCTAGACCCTTGAAAAGTGATCCAGTAGTTCATCTGACTGCCCACAACATTTCTGATGTCTGAAACACCAGCTATGTCAGCCCCACAGTCTTGATTGTCTGCCTGAGGCCTACTTGTAGTGATGAAGCCCAAGGCCTTCAAGAATACAAAAATGACAACTGCTCCCTCATTTGTGGGTCTATTTACACCATATTGCACACACAACTAAAAGGCCCCTCCATGACATTGATAATTCAATATCAGACCCCTAGCTCAACAGGGGCCTGAGCACGGGCCTGTTTCTCATTTCACAGTTAACCCTTTAATGTACAAAAAGTTTAAAAAGGGTCAAAATCTCAGAGATTCCTTAACCAATTTGGACCAAAATTGACAAGCAATAATCATCTCTAACGTGAATACTAATGCACATTTTCAGACCTCCAGGGGCCTCGAGGCATGAACAGGGGCCAAAAAGACATTTTCTTTGACACCTGTTGGTCTTTTTGCTCCTATTTGACCTCTGAGACACTTAGAGAGCTGAAACCTGGGCTGTGGGACCTCTGACAGTTATCTAATCATATGCTTGTGGAATCTTTTTGATAGCCCCTCCCAAACAGGAAGTAGCTCTAGGAACCACCTAGATACACGTCCTTGAAATTACTTGTTTATCGAGAGGGCCTGAAGAACTTGTAAAAGTTTCAGATCATTTGAATAAAAAATGGCCCATTTATGGGGCTTCAAATTCCACACTTGTGTAAGTTTCCCATGGCACCAGAGGGCACAGGAAAGTCATAGAGACCCCAAACCACCGCAGTTCATCTCCAAATAGAGTCTAGTATAACATATTCAAAAATCAGGCCTGAGGTCCCAGTAGAAATTTTTTTACCCCAATCAACTTGTTCTCCTCTTTCACCCAGAGACCATCTTACCAGAAGAATGAGAACCTCACCCTCATTTTTGGACCAATGGACACCAAAGTTCCCACACAAGGACTATAGCCCCCCCTGAGTCTGTATGTTCAATATCTGCCGTCTGGCTTTACAGGGGCCCAGATGACAGCTTCATAAAGTTTGGAGGATTAACCCTTTCATGTCCAGCAGACCACAATAACCAACTTGGGTCAAAATATCATTGATTGCTTCACTGATTCTGACCAAAATTTACAGGCTTGATATTGAGTCAAATGTGAATAATCATGCACCTTTTCAGACCCCCAGGGTCTTCATGGCCTGAACAGGAGCCAAAAATGCCATTTATTTCATGACTCTGATGATTTTTTTTGCTCTTTTTTAGATGCTTTGACACTTGAGAGTTTAACCTTTAGCAGTGGAAATTAAAAAATCAGATGAGATAAAAAAAAAAATTAAGGAACCTAAAATCTGAAATGGGTCTCAGGGGCCCCATTCTTCCTTTTTAAGGTCTATTTTAGGCCCAATCTCAGATTATTAAAGGATCCATGTTACACTAAACGGACTTTTCTGTGTTTTAAACATGATAAAGTTCTATTAGGGCTTCATAAACATGATCAAAGTGTTTTTTCATTGATTCCATCAATCAATAGTTAGAGGGTGATTTACTCCTTTCTTACTGCAGGGCGAGCCCAAACACCTCGCTACTATTTGATGATGCGTTCCCACTTTGATGATGAATTTGAAGCTCCAGGAAGCTCTCTGCCATGACTGACATTTAATCAGACACGCCCACGAAGGCGAGCATTTCAGTGTCCTTCACACAGTGCTATGTATGTATTTACTACAGTCTATGTATGTACTGGTTAAAGCCCCGCCCCCACGCTCTGTCTGTGTTTATAAAGCAGCATGAGTTCAGCTACAGAGTGGGTGGGAGGAGGGTGGGCCGTCCTCTGGTCCTACGCCACCGTGCGGGGAGGAGGAAGTCAGTGTCCTGTCTATAGACACGCCCACTCATGAATATGCATAAGTAGACTGCAAATCAGCCTGTTTGTAGAGTTGGTCAGAAAGTGACTTTTCAGAGGATAAAACTCTGGAAAACAGGCGAGTTTGGGAAAATTAACCTGAAATACTGTGTTTTTGGGGTTCTTAGAACAAATAAAGATGGGTGAAAAATAGCATGACATGTGACCTTTAAATAAATTAAAAATTAATTAATTAAAAAATGGTGGTCATGCCTCAACATATCTGCCTAAAAAAGAAGGCCCCTTTTTTCTCATCTTCATTATTCAGCTCTCTAGTTTTTAGTGTTTTTAATGCTTTATTAAAATCAAATTCAAAGAATTAAAAAAATAATTAATTAAATTAAATAAATTTAAAAAAAAGCATATTTATGTCCTCAGCGTTGGGGGTTTCATTTAACAGTGTACAAAAGGCGTGTGGCTTGAGGAAGTCTTTGAAGTGGTTCACATGCACAAATGGTATCTCATAATTTTTATTATTATTGATATCTATAATTAGTACATTAATTTGTCAATATTATTAAAACTTGTTCCAAAAACATAGATCAAATATTTAAAAAATTAAAACACAACTGTAGCTGTAGAGAAACATAATAATCACAGTAAGAATAAGCAAACAGGAGGAGGACCAGAGCAAAAAACATTCCCTGCCTTAACGAGCTGTTGGCTGTGAGCCAGGCTGAGTGAGCCAATCAGCTTCGCTCTCCGTTACTGATGGAGCTAGCTGTGAGCTTAGAGAAAGAAATGGTAAGTTTTAACTCTTGCTTTTTGCTCAAACTTTAATGTTGTGTTGTGAAAGCTGATTTTATACATTTTAGTTCAGTTAAATTCTAAAAACGTCCACTAAGTTGATGAGTTCACTTTTAACACATGGGTATCAGTTGTGATGGATGAAGCTAGCTGCTCCACTCCACTTTTATAACTTTAGTTTAATAAATGAACTCGTAGATTGGGAGTCATTTTAAAAATTGTGTGGATTGCAGTTAATGCTTGATTGAAACTGTGGTGATAGGTGAGACTGTTCAGCAGCAGGTTTAGTTAGAAATCCATGCTCCAAATCTTTTTTTTTCACAATGATCAGTTATGTGTATTTTTTGAAAGGAAATGTTTGAAAATTAAATTGTTTTAAATCATAATGTTATAGGTCAGTTTAGGCCTATTACAAGATGCATCAGCTTGATTAGACATATTTTAATAGTGAATAAATTAACTTTTAATTGGCTGGTATAATTAAAAATGTCTACCTATGAACTGTAAAAGTTCAAACTGTTAATTTTTCACTCTGCACACTGAGATTAATATAAACTGACTGTGTTGTGCCCACAGAAAAATGAGCCAAGTCCTCCTGCCACTGGTTGCAGTGTTCAATCCTCTCATGAGAAAGGTGAGTTGAAGTTTTTATTTGAGTTGAAGTTAAAAGGCCTGATATTCAGTATTAAACTAGTGAATTCTTTACAAATTAGGGTGGTGGGGTGGTGGTCCCTGGCCGTCTGTTGGGCGTGGGCCATGACTCCTCCGCTAGGGTCTCGGGCGAGGGGCTCTCTGGGCCCTCCCCTCGGGGGGTTGGGTGCAAGGGTGTGGGGTGGATGTTGGCGGGGGGCCTTGGAATTGGGGTCGGTGGCGGGGTGCGCCGGGTCCTCGACTCCTTAGGGCTTTCTCGTGTGTGTACGTGGTGTCACGATCCGGTGTGGGTGTGGACCCAAATGCAAGGAGAGAAGGAGGCAGGATAGACGAGTAGCGTTCTTGGAACCAGTCCATGTTTATTCTTTAAAGCAAATTCCAAAATCCAAACTAAAATCCAAAAACAGGGGAGCAGGAACAGGGAGCAAGACCAGACACAAGGAAGGCACCAACAAACCTGATATCACACACACACATTAACACACAATGATCCCGCAGCCATACTGTGTTCAAACACTCAGCTAAATAGTGAAGGAGGCCTGATTGGGAATGGGCCACACCTGGGTAAAAACACGAGGGAGCTAATCATTCACCAGCCAAGCACACAGACATCACTGAGGGGTGGAGCCACAAACAGGAATCCCTGAATCACAGACGAGAGTTAACACAAACCAAATAAACAAAGACACAACAAAAAGAGGACCCAAGGGTTAAAATAAACAGAACCTAACACGTGGAGGTGGTAGCTGCCTCTCGACTTGGGATTTTGGGGCCGTCTGTGGGGCTGCTTGGTTGTGGGGGGTTGCCTGGGGCTTGCTGGGCCCCCGCTCTTTCTGCTAGCCTGGCTGCAACTTCAGGTCCGGGGCGGCGCTTGGGTTTACAGTAGTGGTTCTTACACATACATTGGTTTATGATGCACTGGCCTTGGTCTGTGGGATAAAACTGGTACTGGGCTTAACTTTAGACACGTTGATCCTACATACCTGCTTTAGGTACTACCACTCACTCCTTCCCTCTGTCCACAGACACCACCATTATAGCTAAGCTTCACACTGGTCACCAGACTGGATTGATTACACAATATGCACAACTTCAAATTTCACTCTCACTTTAAAATAATCAACTCTTCTCCACCCTTTCCATTTCCTACCTTGAGTCTCTCCTCCCTGCTCCCTTCCCCCTGACCCTCACCCAGGTGTAACACTGCTCTCTCTTTTTATATCTTCCCTATAATAAAGTGTTTCTTACCCTTCCTTAGGGAGGGCTAGTGATGGTCACAATTATGCAATAAAATAAATAATTTTTTTTACTTGTAATAAACTAAACATTACATTGTTATTGCTATTTTAACTTTTGAGATGGCTTTTAACTTTGGGATTTTGGGCTATAACACCACTTTGTATACCTATGTTTTTAAAACTGCTATATAAAACAAGTTAATATTCTAAATATTATCATAATGCATCAAAACAACTACAGTTAGTTAAGGATGGACAATATCTCAGACACTGAACATAGTAAATAGTAATACAAAGAAAAGGGAGATCTCTGTTAGTCCTGAGCTGTTCCCACCAACAGCTTTAACATGTAATTATTCAGATATAATACAGATGAAACCTTCATGTGGACAAAATAAATATAATGTCCACTGTACCCTTTCTTTTTCTTCAGTCATTCCACCACTGCCAAGTTAATATATTTGTATCAAGCTGCCCATCAAAACCTTTACTATACTTCTGATTGCATGGAAGGATTTTTATATATTAATCTTATCCTTATATAAGTAAGGATTTCATTCTCTGACATGTTTTGCTGATGTAGAAAAAGGCTGTGAAATAGATAATGAATAGGTAGACATGAAACCTTTGGGCTCTGGAAATTCAAAGGTAACCACCTTACTACAAGCATAACTTTATAGAGTTTACTTTATAAATATTTTAGGTGAATAGTGTCTGAAAATTAAAAAAAAAAAGAAATGCTGATTTGGATAGTTAAATGTGCTAACTTTTTTATAAAGATATATATCATCTTAACAGAAAATGTATATAAACTTTGCAAATATTACAACTTCAATATTACAACTATCTTTAGTTTACTGACATTATACTGTGTTTAAAGTTGTGGTGAAATTGAAAAAAATCTCATGGTAAAACTATAAATCACAGTGCATCTCCTTGCATTATAATAATTTCACATCTTATATTGTATTTACTATACACACATTGATATTATTAATAATAAAACAAGAAGTCAAACTTTTTTTAACTGAAGAAAGCATGTACATTAACTCTGTCACAGAACCCCAGATAACATTCAGTCCTTGGCTTCTCTCTGCTTTATCTCTATGCTGTTCTCTCCTATAAAGCATCGTTTTTAATAAAAATATGTTGTGTTTTGCAGGTCAGAAGTTATCATATTCGTCGTCTGAAGAATCTCAAAGCACACCATGATGTATGTGATAGACGCTATAACGAAGCGCAAACAAAGAGGTTAAAACTCAATAGAGACAGCAATCTGGTTCTACACAACAACCAGAACACGATGGTAAGTTATAAAGTATTTTTTACATACATAACATAATGTTAGAGGAGTGAGATAACTCTTTCCCTGACGCCTGATAATCCCACCATGAGTGTCCTTGGGTTAGGTTTGGTTCAGTTGGCACACTCCACACTCCATGTAAAGAAGCGTCCACAACTCATCAGCCCCAGATTCAACCCAATCCGTGTATCATTGGTTCATTAGTTTTTCATTATGTAACAAAAACATGAAAAATGAAAAAAAAAACACTCATTATTTGATATTTGTTTCCAAAAGCAGAAGTACGCTCCACTGCCCCTCCCCCACAGTGCACAGACACACACAGTCAGTTGTGTCAGTGACTGTCTGTCAGAGGCTCAGTGCAGATGTCTGTCTGTCTGTTAAACACTGAGAGATGTTTGAGGAAACACTGCATGTGTTTCTCTTCTCTAACTAACTCTGTCACTGCGCTGTAGCAGAGCGATAAGGCTCTCCTGCTGCAGCTAACGGGGCTGTTTACACATTCTTAAAGAGACAGTGTCCTGAATGTGATTTACTTTAAAAACTACTTTCAACAACTCAGAGCTGCCCTGAAAAAATCATCACTACATCATTTAATCACATTTCAGCCTTAATGAAGGAAAAAGTCCAAATGTAGTTATTGTGCTGCTAGTGATTAATAAAAGGGTCTTTGTGGCTCCACTGACTTTGACCTATTATTGTTTTTATTGTAAAACTATTGATAAAAAATAAATGGTTTATATCACCTATTGTCATTTAGAGTAAAAATATATAGATATGAATATTGGTCCATATCACCCAGGCCTAATGTAACCAAAGCAGTAATGTTTTATCTTGTAAAGGATATGATTGTCTAAACTGTGTGAAATGAGGCGTTCAAACACTGTTTAAAGTATGATTTTATTAATATGAGTGTGTTACCTCAATAACTAATAGAAATCACTAGACTGATATACTGTCTTGTTATGTAGCATGTGATGCTAATGCTAATGCTACACTACTTTAGTTAAACAAAGTAAAAAGACTGTGACTATAAGAACATGTCAGACCTTTAGTTTAATGATAAATATACTTAGAACCAGTTTGATAAATTACTTAAATACAATTTAAAGAAACATATTTTAAAATGACCTTGTCTTAAATGATTTTTTATTCCTTTTTTCCATTTAGGGTGATGATTTTAAGAAGGTGAATTGGTTTGTTTTATTGGTAAATAACTTTAAAATAGTCTAAATGACCTGAATGAAAAAAATCGTGATAAAATCGTGATTGTGATTTTACAAAGAAAAAGTTGTGATATGATTTTTTTTCCCCATATAGCCCACCTCTATGATGCAGGATATTAGAGAAAACTGACATTGCAATATTTTTTTTTTCTGAGATATAATTAAAAAAAATGACATTGATGCACTCTTGGTATCTATAGCAACAAAACATTCAGAAATGTTTGGATCCTGCCTAATTTTTAACATCGTAGAAAGATTCAAACAACCAGTTTTTGATCTAAGATCTATGCCATTAATTAATCAAATGACAGAAACAAAGAAGTTTACTGCTTTACTCTGTTCACCTGAATTCTCCCAGACTCCTAAAGAAATGATGACTCTCAGACTCATCTGTCTGCCACAGATCTACAAGCTGCTGCTTTGACCCCAGAACTGTTAAATAGAGCGCCTAATAAAAATACCACTGTCTTATTTAGTGCCTCCAATTTTTCTCCTCATTCCCCAGAGAGCTGATGAGTGCTCAAGCAACAGTGATAGCACCATTGACCTCACACCACCTGATGTAGACGACAACCATGAGGACATGGACAGTGAGGACACGGAGAGTGTTTTTGTGAGTTTATCTGCCATGGCTTTTGTCGGTTACTGTATGATATTCCTGTGTAGAAGATGCAAACACAGTTTATCACATTCACAGAAAACTAATTGATCCTGGAAAGAACTTTTTCAAATATTTGTATGAAATTGATTTTTTAAAATTATGTTATGTGCTTTTGGGTTAACTACGTCTGATAAAATGAATAACGGTAATAACTTTTGGGGCATACTACTTAAAATGGGATTTATGTAGTTTTGGTGGGTAAATGTGAAAGTTATAGAAGTGTACATATTGTGTTGCATATGTTCATAACTCATATACTGTCCTCTGAGGGAACTTTGGTTCCTGTAACAGTGTTTGAACATAAAAGGCAATGTGAGAAGTTATGGCTTTGGTATCAGTGTATCAGTGACACCTTAATGTTCCTGGTAGCTTTTTAGCTCCAAACAATGTTCAGGGACTTGTTTTTGCTTTGAATACAGTTTGTGTATTCAGTTCAGAAAATACAGTATCGTCTAGAACTGTTTCACTCCTTTCAATTTTCAAATTTCTTCACCCAAATTACACAGTGCACCAATAATGAAATAGTTATCCTGTGACATTTGTACATCCCAAATGAATAGTCCATGTTTGCACTTTTTTGGTACTTGGTTTATATAATTTTGTGTTATCAATTATTTGACTTGGCATTATATAAACATAAAAAAGTCATGACTGCATAGTGTTAAGGTTGTATATATGCTCAACTCACCATCCCCATCCCCACCTCTGAACAAAGTTAATTCTATTTATCTTCACATCAGAAATGTAGACAATTTAACTAACATTTAAAACTTTAAAATACTTTAGTATTTTTTGTTTTTAGCTGACCAGGCAAATACTAAGGAAAAAAGAGCTGAAGCAGCATAAATCATCCAACCACAGAAACAAAGACGGAAGACATGTTCGGTGACCAAAAAAGGCAATGCAGAGGCCTCCTTGCATGACAGTTCAGATGTGACAGTAATGATGCTAAAGAAGAAACCGAATGGGGGCAGATTGTACAACGAGAAGTTTTACTGTGTGTTTTGTTCAAAGGCTTTTTTAAAAGTTACCCGCCATTTAGAATCAAAACACAAAGACGAACCAGAAGTGGCAAGAGCAATGACATATCCAAAGGGGTCAAAAGAGAGAAAAATACAACTCAGCTTACTAAGAAACCAAGGGAATCGTCTGCATAATAACAAGGTGCTGAAAGAAAGAAAAGTAATGGTAGTCCCCAGACAACGGTCCAGCACTGAAGTTACAGCCGGAGACTACATGCACTGTGTAAACTGCCAGGCTTACCTCAAGAGGAAATCAATGTGGAGGCATATGCAACGATGTCATCTTAGCAAGAAGATTGAAGTGTTAAAACCGGGGAAAACAAGAGTATGTGAGTATGCTCAGCTAGTGCCAGAGGACGTTAATGAACGCTTTTGGAAAATGGTGCTAAACATGCATATGGACGAGGTAATTACTGCTGTACGCAAAGAGAAAAACATTCTGAAATATGGAGAACACCTTTTCAACAAACACGGCCATGACATCAACAAACATGAATATATCAGACAGAAGATGCGAGAGACGGGGCGACTTGTTGTGCAAGAACACAGGAATGGCAAGTTGAAGCAGTTGTCAGACTTTTTTGTACCAGCTAGATTCCCTTATGTGATACAGGCTGTCAAAGATGTAGCTGGCTTCAATAAGGAAACAAACATATACAGAACACCTTCTCTGGCACTAAAGTTAGGCCACAACCTCAAAAAAATTGCAAGCATTATTGAATGTGAGGCTATGATTGCAGGTGAAGAGGATGTCATCCAAAATGTTCAGGTGTTTAAAAAAATATGTGACACCAAGTGGAACGAGTGTGTGTCAGCACAGGCTCCACAAAATCTTGATGAAGCGAAATGGAATGCACCACAGCTGCTTCCCTTTGCAGAAGATGTTAAAAAAATGCATGAGTATCTCAAAAGACAAAGAGAGGGATGCCAAACAAAAGTCGAGGAAGAGCCAACACAGGCAAACTGGGCAGAACTTGCAAAAATAACTCTGTGAGATTATACTGTTTAACCGCAGAAGAGAGGGAGAAGTAACGAAGATGCCATTGAATGCTTTCACATTACGAGATACCTCGTCGATGCTCCCCGATATTCAGTTGGCTCTGTCTGAATTGGAAAAGAAACTGCAAACACCTCAAGAGGTTAGCGATTAGGGGAAAACGGGGACGAAAAGTCCCTATTCTACTCACGCATGATATGCTGGCTTCATTGGAGATACTCGTCAAGACGTGTCGCAACTGTGAAGTACCTGATGAAAATCTGTTCATGTTTGGCAGACCACAAGCTCTAAGCCACTTTAGAGGATCAGATGTCATTCGTCATGTTGCTCGAAGCTGTGGGGCAAACCACCCGGAAGCTTTATCATCCACAAAGTTAAGGAAGCACATGGCAACCATGTCCAAGGTTCTTAATCTGAAGGACAATGAAATGGATGACCTTGCTGATTTCCTAGGACATGACATCAGAGTGCACTGCCAGTATTATCGACTCCCAGAGGAAACATTACAGCTAGCAAAAATCAGCAACGTCCTGATGGCACTAGAACGAGGTCAGCTGTCACAGTTTCAGGGAAGGACTCTGGATGAAATCAACATCGATCCCCAAGGTAAACAGGCATTTGTAAATAATGGAATATATGTATTTACACAGTGGGGTACAATCTGTAGATAGATTTTTTTTTTTGCCTGCCAGAGATTCTCTTAGATTAACTACAATTTAACTCTGCAATAATATAATATTAATGGATATTGGTGAATGATGGTGGAAATGGCCAGTATTACGATTTCTTGAAGAATTTGTTTTGTGTTGATCACATTATTTTTTAATGCATTTTCAGAGAAAATGTCAGTGGACAGTGACTTATCTGATAGCGAAGCAGAAGACGACATGAACCACCATTTTAGTGCAGCTTCACCTTCAACCTCTTTATCATCACCAGGTATGAAAGCAAATATTTTGAGAAACATTTTAAGGTACTCTTTGCAAGATGTAGAATATAAGAATATGCAGTAATTGTTGCTCATTGAATAACTGAGTATTTAAAAGTGAAGTTCATCCTTTCAAAAGTAGGTACAACTCTAAGGTATTAAAGTCCAACAGGGGTGAGAAAGTTGCTCAACAATTACACATCAAATGTTACAAGACCAAATGTAAGGCTGTAGCAGTCAAAGTTTGTAATGTACAATTGGTTGTGGGAATTTTACTTTGGGGCTCTCTTAATTACTTGAACAAGTACTCTTGTAAAAACTGAAAAAGCTTGTTTAATTCTGATAATAATAATAATAATACATTTTATTTAAAAGCGCCTTTCAGAACACCCAAGGACACTGTACAGGGCAGTCATTAAAATAAACACAATAAAAACAGCAGAATAAAACAGATAAAAACAAGTACAACGGAATAAAACAGGGTACAGTGTTGGTGTGGTGAATGTGTGACTAGATGCAGAAGGAATGTCTGAAGAGGTGAGTTTTGAGTTGTGATTTGAAGAGTGGGAGGGAGTCTATGGTACGGAGGTTAGTGGGGAGCGAATTCCAGAGCTGGGGGGCACAGTAGCTGAATGCTCTGTGCCCCATGGTGATGAGTTTGGCCGGAGGTACAGAGAGTTGGAGAGTGGAGGAAGAGCGGAATGTGCGGGCAGGGGTGGCGATGTGGAGGAGGTCAGATATGTACAGAGGGGCCAGGTTATGAAGTGCTTTGAAGGTGATGAGGAGTATTTTGAAGTTGATCCTTTGTTTTATGGGAAGCCAGTGAAGTTGTTGTAGGACGGGGGTGATGTGGTGAGTGGAGGGGGTCCGTGTGATAATTCGTGCTGCAGAGTTCTGGAGGAGCTGCAGTTTCTGGAGGGATTTGTTGGGGAGGCCGAAGAGAAGTGAATTACAATAATCAATGCGGGAGGTGACGAGGCTGTGGATAAGGATGGCGGTGGTGTGGGGGGTGAGAGAGGGGCGGAGACGAGAAATGTTCCGCAGGTGAAAATAGGCGGACCGGGTGATGTTAATGCGTGAGTGGAAGGAAAGTGTACTGTCGAGGATGACACCCAGACTCTTAACCTGAGGGGAAGGAAGGAGAGAAGAGTTGTTGAAGGAAATATGGAAACTGTTGGATTTTGAGAGAGTGGATGAGGTGCCTACAAGGAGGACTTCTGTTTTGGAACTATTGAGTTTAAGGAAGTTGGAAGAGAACCAAGAATTAATGTCTTGTAAACAGAGGGTAAGGGAGGAAGGAGGAAGAGAAGAAGATGGTTTGGTAGAGAGGTAGAGCTGGGTGTCATCCGCATAGCAGTGGAAATGGATATTATGTTTACGGAGGATATGACCAAGTGGGAGAATGTAGATGATGAAGAGAAGGGGCCCCAGGACAGAGCCCTGAGGCACGCCAGCAGGGACAGGGAAGGTGTGGGACTTGTGAGAGTTGAGTTGGATGAATTGTGTACGGCCAGAAAGATAGGAAGTGAACCAGGCGAGGGGGGTGTGAGTGATGCCGATTGAGGAGAGTCTGTCAAGGAGAATGGAGTGAGAAATCGTATCGAAAGCTGCGGTGAGGTCGAGGAGAATGAGAATGGAGAGTAAACCAGAGTCTGAAGCTATGAGGAGGTCATTGGTAATTTTAAGGAGGGCTGTTTCAGTGCTGTGAAGGGGACGGAAACCGGATTGAAACTGCTCGTAAATATTGTTCGTGATGAGATGATTGTGGAGTTGGGCGGCGACAGATTTTTCAAGTATTTTGGAGATGAAGGGGAGATTTGAAATGGGACGGAGGTTGTTGAAGTTGGTGGGATCCAGACCAGGTTTTTTTAGGATGGTTGTGACTATGGCGGTTTTGAATGAGAGAGGGACAGTACCAGTGATGAGAGAAGAGTGAATGATATTGGTGATAAGGGGGGCAAGTGAAGGGAGGCAGGATTTAACAATGACTGTAGGGAGGGGGTCGAGCTGACAGGTTGAGGGTTTAAATTTGACGATAAAATCGGAAATGGCTTGGATGGTGGGGAGGATAAAGCCGGAGAATGTAGTTGCCAGGGATGAGTGGGGGGCTGAGGAATCCACTCCAGAAATTGCAGCTCCGTGTGAGGTCAGTTGTTGGACTTGGACATGATTTATATAGAGCTTTATCACCACTGAAACAGTCTCAAAGCACTTTACATATCAGCTCATTCACCCAATCACTCTCACATTCACACACCAGTGGGACAGGACTGCCATGTAAGGCGCTAGTCGACCACTGGGAGCAACTTTGGGTTCAGTGTCTTGCCCAAGGACACTTCGACACATAGTCAGGTACTGGGATCAAACCCCCAACCTCTCGATCAGAAGACGACCCACTACCACCTGAGCCACGGTCGCCATCGTTGTTGATGGATGTTGGATATCTTGGAGACGAAGAAGGACATGGGTGAGTTGCAGAAGTCAGCAGATTGCATGTGGTGGGGGAGAGAGTCGGGGGGGATTGTAATATTGGTGAGGAGAGAGAAGAGAGTTTTAGAGTTATGCTGATTGGAGTGAATTAGACCAGAGTAGTAGACGGATTTAGCAGAGGAGAGATGATCTTTGTATTGTATGATGTGGTTATTGTACATTTGTTTGTGTATGGAGAGTCCAGTTTTGTTACAAAGCCGTTCGAGTTGTCGACCTTGAAATTTGAGCAGACGGAGGGCGGGGGTGAACCAGGGTGCTGAGCGGGTGAAGGAGGCAGGTCGAGTTTTGAGTGGAGCGTGAATTTCCAGAAGGTTATGGAGATTATGGTTGTAGTGGGAAACCAGGTCGTCAGGTGGACTAATGGGATTGATGATGGGGAAATTATTAATGTCTGAGAAAAAGGTGTGTATGTTTATGTTTTTGATTTTACGGAAGGAAATGGTTCGGGGGAAAATGAGTTTGGAGAGAGAGAGGTTTATGTTGAATGTGATGAGCGTATGGTCAGAGGATGGGAGTGAATGGGGTTTACAGTCAGTGGGAGTGAGACCAGAGCAGCAGACTAGATCCAGGATGTGACCTTTACAGTGAGTAGGGAAGTGGATGTGTTGTTGTAAACCAAAACTATTTAAACAGGATGAGAAGTCTTTGGAGAGAGCATTAATGTTATTGTCCACATGGATATTAAAGTCACCAAGGAGGATTATGTTTTGAGATATGGATGAAAAATGTGTCAGTAGTTGAGAGAAATCATTTAAATACTCCTTGTTAGGTTTTGGTGGGCGGTAGATGGTGGCAACAGCTGTAGGAGAAGGTCCAGGCAGCAGTGAGGTGGAGTACTCAAAGGAAGAGAAGACAGGAGCAGCAGGCAGAGGCACGACCTTCCAACTCTCGCGGTAAAGCATCGCGAGACCTCCGCCCCGCCGGCCGGAAGTGCGGGGCTGGCAGATGTAAACAAACCCCGGCGGAGTGGACTCGTTCAAAGAGGCGAAGTCATTTGGCTGTTGCCACGTTTCGGTCAGACAGAGGAAGTCCAGCTTTCGGTCCAGAATGACATCGCGGATCAGATGCCCTTTGGTGCTGAGTGAGCGGATGTTGAGGAGGCCAAAGCTGACGGTGGTAGAGCTGGTCTTAGCCGCCGCGGAGTAGGCCGACCTAGCCGGGCTGGCTAGGACGCTGTGGTCAACATCCCGGGCAGCGTTGCGGGAACGGCGACGTGCGGTGGACCACATTGACTTTATTTGATGAGAGTCATTGAACTGGAACTTACGGCGAGAGCCACGGTGGACGTACCTCCGACGGGGCTGGAAAGCAATGTCCGGGGGGAGCCCGAGCCCAGGCAGCAGAGGAGGAGTGGAGACATGGAGCCGAAGTTTTAAAAGTACAGCAGCTGAGTACTGGAGGAGTGCATCGGTTTGCAGGTGGACGAGGGACACGATGAACCAGATGACAGCAAACCAGCGGGCTGATTGGTAGATCAGCATCTTTTACCGAAGTCGGAATATGAGAGCCGGTGGTCCCAGGTAAGAATGTGACAAAAAAGCGGCCACTGATGCGACTGACAGCAGCAAACTAACAGAGATTTGGGTTGTAGGCCGACAATCCTTTAGTCACTGTGTGATCACAACGTCCAACACTATAGAAAACAGTGTTTTAATCCGTAGTTTGTTTGGTTGAGCAGCGGCTGCAAGACGCGCCAGCGTTCACTCAACCCAATGCTTCACATCAGCATGTACTTCACTAATGACTTTTCCTGTGCTGAACACTCGTGTACTTAAACATAACATTTGTATTTACAGAAAATTCCAGGGTGACAAGCAGATCCTCTGAAGTTGGACTAAGCTCTCCACATCCAGCCAAAGTTAATCACACTTCTGTAATGTATGATGAGGATTGTGGAAACGTGTTAA